>NW_028155446.1:0-50062 GCF_963514095.1 Eutrigla gurnardus | reverse complement strand
AACGAAAGAAGATCCACTCCAGAGTGCTGTTATGACTTAAATGTGTTGATCTCGGTGGGACATTGAAGAATGCAGCTTATTTGACAACTGACACGGCAATAGTGGTTAAAACGCATGGTACCTGCAAATAACAGCTTAAAAGCCTCTTCCCTGCGTGAAACAGCTATTACAGCCTTTTCCCCACATTAAACTTGTAAAAGCATTGTTTTGCACTTATTTGATGTTTAGACGCCATTTTGTGTTCAAAGACACTGGAATCACATTGAAACGAAAGAAGATCCACTCCAGAGTGCTGTTATGACTTAAATGTGTTGATCTCGGTGGGACATTGAAGAATGCAGCTTATTTGACAACTGACACGGCAATAGTGGTTAAAACGCATGGTACCTGCAAATAACAGCTTAAGCCTCTTCCCTGCGTGAAACAGCTATTTACGGCTTTTTGCCCACATTAAACTTGCAAAAGCATTGTTTTGCACTTATTTGATGTTTGGATGCCATCTTGTGTTGAAAGACAGTGGACTCACACTGAAACGAAAGAATATCCACTCCAGAGTGCTTTTATGACTTAAATGTGTTGATATCGGCGGGACATTGAAGAATGCAGCTTATTTGACAACTGACACTGCAATAGTGGTTAAAACGCATGTTACCTGCAAATAACAGCTTAAAAGCCTCTTTCCTGCGTGAAACAGCTATTTCCGGCTTTTTGCCCACATTAAACTTGCAAAAGCATTGTTTTGCACTTATTTGATGTTTGGACGCCATTTTGTGTTGAAAGACAGTGGACTCACACTGAAACGAAAGAATATCCACTCCAGAGTGCTTTTATGACTTAAATGTGTTGATCTCGGTGGGACATTGAAGAATGCAGCTTATTTGACAACTGACACGGCAATAGTGGTTAAAACGCATGGTACCTGCAAATAACAGCTTAAAAGCCTCTTCCCTGCGTGAAACAGCTATTACAGCCTTTTCCCCACATTAAACTTGTAAAAGCATTGTTTTGCACTTATTTGATGTTTAGACGCCATTTTGTGTTCAAAGACACTGGAATCACATTGAAACAAAAGAAGATCCACTCCAGAGTGCTGTTATGACTTAAATGTGTTGATCTCGGTGGGACATTGAAGAATGCAGCTTATTTGACAACTGACACTGCAATAGTGGTTAAAACGCATGTTACCTGCAAATAACAGCTTAAAAGCCTCTTTCCTGCGTGAAACAGCTATTTCCGGCTTTTTGCCCACATTAAACTTGTAAAAGCATTGTTTTGCACTTATTTGATGTTTAGACGCCATTTTGTGTTCAAAGACACTGGAATCACATTGAAACGAAAGAAGATCCACTCCAGAGTGCTGTTATGACTTAAATGTGTTGATCTCGTTGGGACATTGAAGAATGCAGCTTATTTGACAACTGACACGGCAATAGTGGTTAAAACGCATGGCACCTGCAAATAACAGCTTAAAAGCCTCTTCCCTGCGTGAAACAGCTATTACAGCCTTTTCCCCACATTAAACTTGTAAAAGCATTGTTTTGCACTTATTTGATGTTTAGACGCCATTTTGTGTTCAAAGACACTGGAATCACATTGAAACGAAAGAAGATCCACTCCAGAGTGCTGTTATGACTTAAATTTGTTGATCTCGGTGGGACATTGAAGAATGCAGCTTATTTGACAACTGACACGGCAATAGTGGTTAAAACGCATGGTACCTGCAAATAACAGCTTAAAAGCCTCTTCCCTGCGTGAAACAGCTATTACAGCCTTTTCCCCACATTAAACTTGTAAAAGCATTGTTTTGCACTTATTTGATGTTTAGACGCCATTTTGTGTTGAAAGACACTGGAATCACATTGAAACGAAAGAAGATCCACTCCAGAGTGCTGTTATGACTTAAATGTGTTGATCTCGGTGGGACATTGAAGAATGCAGCTTATTTGACAACTGACACGGCAATAGTGGTTAAAACGCATGGTACCTGCAAATAACAGCTTAAAAGCCTCTTCCCTGCGTGAAACAGCTATTTCCGGCTTTTTGCCCACATTAAACTTGCAAAAGCATTGTTTTGCACTTATTTGATGTTTGGACGCCATCTTGTGTTGAAAGACAGTGGACTCACACTGAAACGAAAGAATATCCACTCCAGAGTGCTTTTATGACTTAAATGTGTTGATATCGGCGGGACATTGAAGAATGCAGCTTATTTGACAACTGACACTGCAATAGTGGTTAAAACGCATGTTACCTGCAAATAACAGCTTAAAAGCCTCTTTCCTGCGTGAAACAGCTATTTCCGGCTTTTTGCCCACATTAAACTTGCAAAAGCATTGTTTTGCGCTTATTTGATGTTTGGACGCCATTTTGTGTTGAAAGACAGTGGACTCACACTGAAACGAAAGAATATCCACTCCAGAGTGCTTTTATGACTTAAATGTGTTGATATCGGTGGGACATTGAAGAATGCAGCTTATTTGACAACTGACACGGCAATAGTGGTTAAAACGCATGGTACCTGCAAATAACAGCTTAAAAGCCTCTTCCCTGCGTGAAACAGCTATTACAGCCTTTTCCCCACATTAAACTTGTAAAAGCATTGTTTTGCACTTATTTGATGTTTAGACGCCATTTTGTGTTCAAAGACACTGGAATCACATTGAAACGAAAGAAGATCCACTCCAGAGTGCTGTTATGACTTAAATGTGTTGATATCGGTGGGACATTGAAGAATGCAGCTTATTTGACAACTGACACGGCAATAGTGGTTAAAACGCATGGTACCTGCAAATAACAGCTTAAAAGCCTCTTTCCTGCGTGAAACAGCTTTTTCCGGCTTTTTGCCCACATTAAACTTGCAAAAGCATTGTTTTGCACTTATTTGATGTTTGGACGCCATCTTGTGTTGAAAGACAGTGGACTCACACTGAAACGAAAGAATATCCACTCCAGAGTGCTTTTATGACTTAAATGTGTTGATATCGGCGGGACATTGAAGAATGCAGCTTATTTGACAACTGACACTGCAATAGTGGTTAAAACGCATGTTACCTGCAAATAACAGCTTAAAAGCCTCTTTCCTGCGTGAAACAGCTATTTCCGGCTTTTTGCCCACATTAAACTTGCAAAGGCATTGTTTTGCACTTATTTGATGTTTGGACGCCATTTTGTGTTGAAAGACAGTGGACTCACACTGACACGAAAGAATATCCACTCCAGAGTGCTTTTATGACTTAAATGTGTTGATATCGGTGGGACATTGAAGAATGCAGCTTATTTGACAACTGACACTGCAATAGTGGTTAAAACGCATGTTACCTGCAAATAACAGCTTAAAAGCCTCTTTCCTGCGTGAAACAGCTATTTCCGGCTTTTTGCCCACATTAAACTTGCAAAAGCATTGTTTTGCACTTATTTGATGTTTGGACGCCATTTTGTGTTGAAAGACAGTGGACTCACACTGACACGAAAGAATATCCACTCCAGAGTGCTTTTATGACTTAAATGTGTTGATATCGGTGGGACATTGAAGAATGCAGCTTATTTGACAACTGACACTGCAATAGTGGTTAAAACGCATGTTACCTGCAAATAACAGCTTAAAAGCCTCTTTCCTGCGTGAAACAGCTATTTCCGGCTTTTTGCCCACATTAAACTTGCAAAAGCATTGTTTTGCACTTATTTGATGTTTGGACGCCATCTTGTGTTGAAAGACAGTGGACTCACACTGAAACGAAAGAATATCCACTCCAGAGTGCTTTTATGACTTAAATGTGTTGATATCGGTGGGACATTGAAGAATGCAGCTTATTTGACAACTGACACTGCAATAGTGGTTCAAACGCATGTTACCTGCAAATAACAGCTTAAAAGCCTCTTTCCTGCGTGAAACAGCTATTTCCAGCTTTTTGCCCACATTAAACTTGCAAAAGCATTGTTTTGCACTTATTTGATGTTTGGACGCCATTTTGTGTTGAAAGACAGTGGACTCACACTGAAACGAAAGAATATCCACTCCAGAGTGCTTTTATGACTTAAATGTGTTGATATCGGTGGGACATTGAAGAATGCAGCTTATTTGACAACTGACACTGCAGTAGTGGTTAAAACGCATGTTACCTGCAAATAACAGCTTAAAAGCCTCTTTCCTGCGTTAAACAGCTATTTCCGGCTTTTTGCCCACATTAAACTTGCAAAAGCATTGTTTTGCACTTATTTGATGTTTGGACGCCATTTTGTGTTGAAAGACAGTGGACTCACACTGACACGAAAGAATATCCACTCCAGAGTGCTTTTATGACTTAAATGTGTTGATATCGGTGGGACATTGAAGAATGCAGCTTATTTGACAACTGACACTGCAATAGTGGTTAAAACGCATGTTACCTGCAAATAACAGCTTAAAAGCCTCTTTCCTGCGTGAAACAGCTATTTACGGCTTTTTGCCCACATTAAACTTGCAAAAGCATTGTTTTGCACTTATTTGATGTTTGGACGCCATCTTGTGTTGAAAGACAGTGGACTTACACTGAAACGAAAGAATATCCACTCCAGAGTGCTTTTATGACTTAAATGTGTTGATATCGGTGGGACATTGAAGAATGCAGCTTATTTGACAACTGACACTGCAGTAGTGGTTAAAACGCATTTTACCTGCAAATAACAGCTTAAAAGCCTCTTTCCTGCGTGAAACAGCAATTTCCGGCTTTTTGCCCACATTAAACTTGCAAAGGCATTGTTTTGCACTTATTTGATGTTTGGACGCCATTTTGTGTTGAAAGACAGTGGACTCACACTGAAACGAAAGAATATCCACTCCAGAGTGCTTTTATGACTTAAATGTGTTGATATCGGTGGGACATTGAAGAATGCAGCTTATTTGACAACTGACACTGCAGTAGTGGTTAAAACGCATGTTACCTGCAAATAACAGCTTAAAAGCCTCTTTCCTGCGTGAAACAGCTATTTCCGGCTTTTTACCCACATTAAACTTGCAAAGGCATTGTTTTGCACTTATTTGATGTTTGGACGCCATTTTGTGTTGAAAGACAGTGGACTCACACTGAAACAAAAGAATATCCACTCCAGAGGGCTTTTATGACTTAAATGTGTTGATATCGGTGGGACATTGAAGAATGCAGCTTATTTGACAACTGACACTGCAATAGTGGTCAAAACGCATGTTACCTGCAAATAACAGCTTAAAAGCCTCTTTCCTGCGTGAAACAGCTATTTCCGGCTTTTTGCCCACATTAAACTTGCAAAAGCATTGTTTTGCACTTATTTGATGTTTGGACGCCATTTTGTGTTGAAAGACAGTGGACTCACACTGACACGAAAGAATATCCACTCCAGAGTGCTTTTATGACTTAAATGTGTTGATATCGGTGGGACATTGAAGAATGCAGCTTATTTGACAACTGACACTGCAGTAGTGGTTAAAACGCATTTTACCTGCAAATAACAGCTTAAAAGCCTCTTTCCTGCGTGAAACAGCTATTTCCGGCTTTTTGCCCACATTAAACTTGCAAAGGCATTGTTTTGCACTTATTTGATGTTTGGACGCCATTTTGTGTTGAAAGACAGTGGACTCACACTGAAACGAAAGAATATCCACTCCAGAGTGCTTTTATGACTTAAATGTGTTGATATCGGTGGGACATTGAAGAATGCAGCTTATTTGACAACTGACACTGCAGTAGTGGTTAAAACGCATGTTACCTGCAAATAACAGCTTAAAAGCCTCTTTCCTGCGTGAAACAGCTATTTCCGGCTTTTTGCCCACATTAAACTTGCAAAGGCATTGTTTTGCACTTATTTGATGTTTGGACGCCATTTTGTGTTGAAAGACAGTGGACTCACACTGAAACGAAAGAATATCCACTCCAGAGGGCTTTTATGACTTAAATGTGTTGATATCGGTGGGACATTGAAGAATGCAGCTTATTTGACAACTGACACTGCAATAGTGGTCAAAACGCATGTTACCTGCAAATAACAGCTTAAAAGCCTCTTTCCTGCGTGAAACAGCTATTTCCGGCTTTTTGCCCACATTAAACTTGCAAAAGCATTGTTTTGCACTTATTTGATGTTTGGACGCCATTTTGTGTTGAAAGACAGTGGACTCACACTGACACGAAAGAATATCCACTCCAGAGTGCTGTTATGACTTAAATGTGTTGATATCGGTGGGACATTGAAGAATGCAGCTTATTTGACAACTGACACTGCAATAGTGGTTAAAACGCATTTTACCTGCAAATAACAGCTTAAAAGCCTCTTTCCTGCGTGAAACAGCTATTTCCGGCTTTTTGCCCACATTAAACTTGCAAAGGCATTGTTTTGCACTTATTTGATGTTTGGACGCCATTTTGTGTTGAAAGACAGTGGACTCACACTGAAACGAAAGAATATCCACTCCAGAGTGCTTTTATGACTTAAATGTGTTGATATCGGTGGGACATTGAAGAATGCAGCTTATTTGACAACTGACACTGCAGTAGTGGTTAAAACGCATGTTACCTGCAAATAACAGCTTAAAAGCCTCTTTCCTGCGTGAAACAGCTATTTCCGGCTTTTTGCCCACATTAAACTTGCAAAGGCATTGTTTTGCACTTATTTGATGTTTGGACGCCATTTTGTGTTGAAAGACAGTGGACTCACACTGAAACAAAAGAATATCCACTCCAGAGGGCTTTTATGACTTAAATGTGTTGATATCGGTGGGACATTGAAGAATGCAGCTTATTTGACAACTGACACTGCAGTAGTAGTTAAAACGCATGTTACCTGCAAATAACAGCTTAAAAGCCTCTTTCCTGCGTGAAACAGCTATTTCCGGCTTTTTGCCCACATTAAACTTGCAAAAGCATTGTTTTGCACTTATTTGATGTTGGGACGCCATTTTGTGTTGAAAGACAGTGGACTCACACTGACACGAAAGAATATCCACTCCAGAGTGCTTCTATGACTTAAATGTGTTGATATCGGTGGGACATTGAAGAATGCAGCTTATTTGACAACTGACACTGCAATAGTGGTTAAAACGCATGTTACCTGCAAATAACAGCTTAAAAGCCTCTTTCCTGCGTGAAACAGCTATTTCCAGCTTTTTGCCCACATTAAACTTGCAAAAGCATTGTTTTGCACTTATTTGATGTTTGGACGCCATTTTGTGTTGAAAGACAGTGGACTCACACTGAAACGAAAGAATATCCACTCCAGAGTGCTTTTATGACTTAAATGTGTTGATATCGGTGGGACATTGAAGAATGCAGCTTATTTGACAACTGACACTGCAGTAGTGGTTAAAACGCATGTTACCTGCAAATAACAGCTTAAAAGCCTCTTTCCTGCGTGAAACAGCTATTTCTGGCTTTTTGCCCACATTAAACTTGCAAAAGCATTGTTTTGCACTTATTTGATGTTTGGACGCCATTTTGTGTTGAAAGACAGTGGACTCACACTGACACGAAAGAATATCCACTCCAGAGTGCTTTTATGACTTAAATGTGTTGATATCGGTGGGACATTGAAAAATGCAGCTTATTTGACAACTGACACTGCAATAGTGGTTAAAACACATGTTACCTGCAAATAACAGCTTAAAAGCCTCTTTCCTGCGTGAAACAGCTATTTCCGGGTTTTTGCCCACATTAAACTTGCAAAAGCATTGTTTTGCACTTATTTGATGTTTGGACGCCATTTTGTGTTGAAAGACAGTGGACTCACACTGAAACGAAAGAATATCCACTCCAGAGTGCTTTTATGACTTAAATGTGTTGATATCGGTGGGACATTGAAGAATGCAGCTTATTTGACAACTGACACTGCAGTAGTGGTTAAAACGCATGTTACCTGCAAATAACAGCTTAAAAGCCTCTTTCCTGCGTGAAACAGCTATTTCCGGCTTTTTGCCCACATTAAACTTGCAAAAGCATTGTTTTGCACTTATTTGATGTTTGGACGCCATTTTGTTGAAAGACAGTGGACTCACACTGACACGAAAGAATATCCACTCCAGAGTGCTTTTATGACTTAAATGTGTTGATATCTGTGGGACATTGAAGAATGCAGCTTATTTGACAACTGACACTGCAATAGTGGTTAAAACGCATGTTACCTGCAAATAACAGCTTAAAAGCCTCTTTCCTGCGTGAAACAGCTATTTCTGGCTTTTTGCCCACATTAACCTTTCTGTCGTGTTCGGGTCAAATCTGACCGATTTCCTACTTTCATCAATCATAAATATTGTGTTTTACATTTTATTGTCTCAAGGCCTTATGATATCCTCCACACTAGGCATTTGAACATATACAATTGATGATCACCACTTTCGTTGAATTTTGAGTGGTTAAATCAACTTTGTAACACCTGTGGTGTTCCCGGTCAAAAATGACCGCCATAGGAAATGAATGGGTGACCCTAGTTTGTGTTCATCCATCAGATAGTATACAACCACAAATCCACCACCGCCACTACACACGCGCGCACGCACACACGCACGCACGCACGCACGCACGCACACACGCACACACGCACACACACACACACACACACACACACACACACACACACACACACACACACACACACACACACACACACACACACACACACACACACACACACACACACACACACACACACACACACACACACACAGTAGCAGCACAACAGCATTCCAAACTGTCAGAGCTTCTTCTTGGCTTGGTGTGCATACTGTATATTGAAAGGGGACAGGGCCCAGCTGGAGAGTTTTGTATATTTTGAACCTAATGGTTCTTGAATGTCAGCAGTAGTTAATTGTCAGATAATCACTGAATCATACAAACATCTTCTTTTTTACAGTCACTTAACTTTAACAGCATTCATGGTTGTAGAACAGTAAAAGCCAAGAGTCAACAGTGTGTCATGGTTCCATATACGTCAAGAGAAGGTAGGTAAAAAAATAATAAATAAAAAAACTCACACACCTGAATGCTCAAAAGTTCATCTGATGTAAAGCTTTTAGTTATTAAGACATTTTCAATAAATGTCTTTAAAGTTCCCATATTATACTGTTTTTCATCAATTCCACACAGCTTTCCAACAAGGTCCAACAACACTGGATTCGATATGCATTGCCCCAAACCCATCCGTGGTCCTGAATTTCAGCTGTCTAAAAGTTGCTCAAATGAGCTCTACTGAGCTCTCCTGAGATTAGGTTTTTTCTGTGGCTCGAGTGAAGTTGCTGGGTCCCGTATGGTTGTGGCAGATCCTTTTACGAGGGTCAGTGTCGAGGTAAAGCCAGCTTTTTACTGACCTTCGTTACTGAAGCAGTCCGATGTGAAGTGGTTAGCACACACATAGAAGCCGTAGCCGTAAAAATTGAAACGCAAGAGACCAGACCCGGACCGCACGGCGCCACCTTTAAAAGGTGACCGTGTGCATGAGATTCTCCTTTCGAAATAAATCCGTAAAAATATGTGGACATCCAAAACTTAAATCCGCATGATTTCTTTTTGAATATCGCATTCCAAATTTTTTTTTTTTCCCTGCTAATTACATTATTAAAGATAAAGTGCATATAGCTAAAGTGGGACTAGTAAGACTTCTACTGTTGTATCTCTCAACATCTCTCCTGCCTTTAGTATTTAATATATGTGCTTTCGTCTTAGATCCTCCACCACAGATTGAAGTTCCAGCTGAAAAACCTTTAAAAAAGTTTGATTCTTCTTGCATCAATGTATAAAGGCCATCTGCAACAGAACCTCTCAGATCGAGACAGAGAACAGGTCTTTAGACCAATCACATGCCTCGTTCTCCTCATCATTGTCTCTATAACATCCATCCAGACTACGATCAACCGTCTCACTGTCACAGGTTACGGTTTGTGAGAGACCGTTCTGTGATGTTGTGAGAGTCTGATCCAACAGAGTTCTTTTACAGTCAACTCCATCTCCCTTCTGCCCTTCCCAAGAATTACCCGAATTACTGCTGCCATTTCCAGTCATCTTTCTTCTTCTGAGCTTCAGTCGTGTTTCAGCAGCAGGAGTCGGGGGAACAATCACTTCATTGTCCTCATAATCATTGGCAGACACATCACAATCATTTGAGTCAGATCTGTGGTTGATCCTTAAGGCCGACCCTCTGTTTAGAGCCCCTGTCTGGACCCTCGGGTGCTGCTGAGATAGAACATGGTTTCCAAGTTTGTCTGGTTTCCAGAATCCTCTTTCTGGAGTAAATCTGGGGCTGTGCCTGTTGGATGTCTTCCTCCACTCCAAGTTTTCTTTTGTAGACTCTCCGCCACACTGGGACAGCTGGTTAGCACTGACAAAGTTTAACTTACAAAGAGAAAAGCTGGTACTGCCTGTCTCTTTATATTCAAATTCAGGCAGATTTCCATAAAAAACGTGAGAATCTTGAGTGTCATGTTGTGAACAGAATTCAGCCAATGTTGAGGTTCTGTATGAGGAGGTAGTTGGCCCTTTCACTTTTATAATGGGGGTGGACTGAGAAGGAGGAATGAAGTCAAGATTAGTTGTGCCTGTTGGAATTAAATGATCTCTGTTAGTGCATTTGCTACTTTTCAGTTTTTGTTTGTCTGGTGTTGAATGTGTATCCTTTTCACGCCTCAGCTGCTGTTTGGAAAGCAGTGGGCAAGCGACTGAGGTCATCCAAACAGTTTCTGTGTGTGTGTTGAGCTCCTTTGTGCTCGTTTGGATTATGAGTGGGCTACTGAATAGGTCTGCTGAACAATTGTAGGTATCCCCTTCGAGCTGCTCTTCTTCTTCGTTCTCAAAGGAGAGGAAACCCACTTTCTCATCCTCCTGATCACACTCATGGGAATAAATGTTTCCGGCTTGACTCTCATCTGCACATGCAACAGGGTTTAGATGTGGCTCTGTTTCACTAACAGCATCTTTGTTTTCCTCACACAAAAACTCTGTAAGACTCTCAGAGAAAGGCAAATCTTCCCAGGGCGAGGATCTTGACAAAAACGTTTTGGTGAGTTGTCTGGGAGAAAACCACTTCACCTTGGAGCTGTTGTGACTTGGTGGGGGGGAACTGAGCCAGGTCTTGGGATTCGGTGTGTTTGCAACAGCTGTCTCTATAGATGAGCATGGATATTTGGCCAATGATGGACTACTGGAAGTACTGCACTTCAAAGATAGAAGAGGTGACAGTGCTCTCTCCTCTGTGACTTTATGGTTCTCCTGGCAGCCTCTCTGTGAATGATGTGGTATTTTATTGTTTACTGTCTGTCTGATGTCCTCATCT
This sequence comes from Eutrigla gurnardus, assembly GCF_963514095.1. Lineage (NCBI taxonomy): Eukaryota > Metazoa > Chordata > Actinopteri > Perciformes > Triglidae > Eutrigla > Eutrigla gurnardus. Next base: position 38,800 of record NW_028155446.1, on the reverse strand, counting down.
CCACTGTACTGGGTACTGTAGTCTTCCTCCTGTTCTGCTGATGAAGTAACTAATCCTAGTGAATGTTGCCATGGAGGGGTGGGAGTAAGACTGCAGTCTTGGTACTGTGAACTAGGATGAAAACAAAAACAATTGAAAAAGGTAAAGGCACATGTGAAGTATATATATAAAAAGCATTTAAATCAAGCCTTTGTTTTTACAGTATTGATCAAGAGCAGACTTAAACAGGTATAATATGTAGTGTCATTATTTTTAAACACTCTGTGGTCCAGCAAGCTAGAGAGTCAATGAAGAGAGGGGTCAGTGTTAGCAAGAGCAAAGCCGTGAATCATAAGAATAAAACATTATTTTCTGATTGTTTCACAGTGGATATGTTCTAAAGCACAAATTAACACATCCACACCTCATTACAAATCTTTAATTAATGCAGGCTCAGGCACACTTCATCCTGCTTTGGGGTGTAAATGGCCTAATTTATATAGCACTTTTCTCCAAAGCGCTTTACATTAATGACTGTCATTCACCCATTCACACACACATTCACACACCGACGGCGGAGTTAACCATGCAGGGCGACAGCCAGCTCGTCAGGAGCTGGCGGGTGAGGTGTCTTGCTCAGGGACACCAGGCACTCAGCTAGGAGGAGCCGGGCATCGAACCGGCAATTTTGCGGTTGCCGGCCAAACGCTCTACCTCCTGAGCTAAACCCCCCGCCGTGTTTGCTCTCTCTCTCTCTCTCTCTGTAACTCTGCAGGCTTTTGAGGTCAGTGAGCTTTGGTACACAGGGAGCATGACATAAATACCCTGGAGCCTCTAACCGGTTCACAAGAAATTACATTGTTTTACTTTGATTTGACATTGAGTAAGTCTAATTAATTCCCATTCACTAACTTGTTTCTGGTCCAAACTGTCCTTGATATAAAATACTTACAACTATAAAATTGCACTCAGCAGACAGCAGATTTAAAACAGGTGTGTCTGCAATAACCACTGCTGTAATATTTGTTTGAATAAATACAAACCAAAATTGCCCCCCGTTAGCTGTTAGCTTTGTTATATAAGCCACCATAGCAGTTAGCTCCATTACTGAAACAAATCTTTCCTGTCCACCAGCTGCTAACAACTAACCAGCTCTCCTCCTACCGGCATGAGAAGGCATGGTCCGGTTTTAGTCAGCACCCAGTTCAGTTTGTCATTTGCTAAGCAATATTTACACATACATAGGGGTGGGCAATATAGCCCTAAGATAATATCATAATCATACGATACAATGCAATTTCAGGTTATTTATGTGATAATTATATTCTTGACTACATTAAAAAAATACTGAAAAATCCCTTGAATCTTCTTTTAAGCTCCATAACATTTAGTTATGAATTATTTTATACACTCTGGGATTTACCAACACACACACATGGTTTTTTTTAACTTTTTAACAGGTCCAATCTGTTGTGTTACACGTTCACATGTAATAGGTTTTTTCGTCAAGAGTAACCATACTAACTTGCTCCTGCCTGCACGTCAAAGAGTGGAGGGAGAGATGCTGTAGCCTTTGACACCCAGGTCTAACGATGCTAGTGTCCCGTGCTAGTGAAGTATTTCCCTCCCTATTTCTGAACTAACTCTTCCATTGTGGAGCTGGTATCAATTTCACTTTTAGCCATACTTATTGTTGCTATGTGTCATTTTGTCAACGAGCCGGAATACTGCCCTTATTCAATATGATTTTTGTCATATTAAAAATGATAATGATTATCAGATAGAAAGCAATACTTATATGTAGCTTCTTAATGTAATTACCTTTGTGGTGACTGAGAAAGAAGTCCTGAGGCAGAAAGAGTGCTATTATTGAAGCTCCTGGCTGGAGTACGGTGAAGAATCAGAAGCAGGTTTGTTGCTGGGGTTCTGGAGGTTTTGCTGGGATCAGTATATCCCAGCTCATATTGTGCAGCTTTCTGAAGAAGGGCTTGATAATAGCTGACCACTGTGCAGCCTCCCAATGCTGTAGCTTTAGAGAGAATCATCTGACTGGCAATAAAGTGGACTGCTTCTTTACTGCTGGAGCTACTGGCAACAGGACATCCTAACCAGGGCCAACTTTCTGTTCCAGTTACCTAAAAGGACACAGACAAGACCAGAGAGCATTGAGAGCAAGCAGCCTGAATACAAATGAAAATTCAATAAAGCACATTTTTGGACATGTTCAAATACATGTACGCTATATTGCCAAAAGTATTCACTCACCCATCCAAATAATTGAAATCAGGTGTTCCCTGGTCACAAGTGTATAAAAGCAAGTACCTAGGCATGCAGATTGTTTCTACAAACATTTGTGAAAGAATGGGTCGCTCTCAGGAGCTCAGTGAAAAGTATTCATCCTATCACAGCATGGTACTGTGATAGGATGCCACCTGTGCAACAAGTCCAGTCATGAAATGTCCTCGCTCCTAAATATTCCATAGTCAACAACAAAGTGGAAGCGACTCAGTCAAGAAGTGGGAGGCCACATAAAATGACGGAGCGGGGTCAGCGGATGCTGAGGCGCACAGTCGCCAACTTTCTGCAGAGTCAATCACTACAGACCTCCAAACTTCATGTGGCCTTCAGATTAGCTCAAGAATAGTGCGTATAGAGCATGATGGAATGGGTTTCCATGGCAGAGCATCTGCATCCAAGCCATACATCAGCAAGTGCAATGCAAAGCGTCGGATGCAGTGGTGTAAAGCACGCTGCCACTGGACTCTAGAGCAGTGGAGATGCGTTCTCTGGAGTGATGAATCACGCTTCTCCATCTGGCAATCTGATGGATGAGTCTGGGTTTGGCGGTTGCCAGGAGAACGGTACATGACAAACTGCATTATGCCATGTGTAAAGTTTGGTGGAGGGGGGATTATGGTGTGGGTTTTTTTTTCAGGAGCTGGGCTTGGCCCCTTAGTTCCAGTGAAAGGAACTCTTAATGCTCCAGCATACCAAGAGATGTTGGACAATTCCATGCTCCCAACTTTGTGGGAACAGTTTCCTGCCTTCCCGTCCAACATCAGTATATGACCTCACAAATGCACTTCTGGAAGAATGGTCAAAAATTCCCATAAACACACTCCTAAACCTCGTGGAAAGCCTTCTCAGAAGAGTTGAAACCCTGCAAAGGGTGGACCGACGTCATATTAAACACTATGGATTAAGAATTTGATGTCACTTAAGTTCATATGCGAGTCAAGGCATGTGAGCGAATACTTTTGGCAATATAGTGTATTTATAGCCCAACCAATAATTTGATTTTTCAAGCCAATACTCATGTCAACATTTGGTTGCAAAAAATTGGTAATCGTTTCTTTAACATTGACACATAACCCTTGGATTTGTATCAAAGGGATAGTTCGGAATTTTGGACATAAGACCTATTTTCCAACTCAGCCGGTGTGTTCGAGACGTCTGGGGACGTTTTCAAGAAATGTCATTCAGTTCTTCTAGTTGCCGAGTTCACTTGTGCTATGGCTAGCGCAAGTCAATCGTTCTAGTTAGCATGGCATTTAAAACACTCATACCGACTCGACAGTGCACCCGAGGCAAATCAATTGTAACGGCAGACTATCCATGTGCATATCTGTGTTGATAGAATGTTTGAAATAAAACCAACCTTGCATTTTTAAGGATTTATGTCTCAGCAGCAGCGTGTCATACTTCCTAGTAGGCTATGGCAGCGGCAGACTGATATCACCTAGCACATATAAGTTACCGGTTCTATAATAGTTTGTTTACCTGCTGTCATTGCTACAGACGCAGAGTAGCCTGCACTGCTAGTTTCTTCAATCTCACAGAAATGGCCACTTTTGGAGAATATACTGAAACTTTTGAAGACTCTGATGAGACCCAGACCCAGAACCCAACCGTACCTGTACGAGCCTGAATATACAGAGGAAGAATTGCGCGAGAGGGAGCGGTGCGTAATTGTGGGTTCGCGGGGGCCGTGTGCTGCCCGATGTTTGAGTGAGCTCCGAGGGCTTTTCAGACAGCCTTGGGGGCATAAGGGCCGACAATTCGGCGGTGTTCAGGTGTGTATTTACCGGCTGGATTCCGAGCAGCGCGTCTTAGAGTTTTGAGTCCGACGGAGCAAAGTAAAATTCCACTGCTGCTGAGAAACTAGTCCCTCAAAAAATGGATGATTCATGCGATGCGAGGTTAGTTTTGTTTCAAATATTATTCTATCAACACAGATATGTACATCGACAGTCTAGTGTTTTAATTGATTTGCCTCGGGTGCACTGTGGAGTGGGCAAGACTGTTTTTAATGCCATGCTAACTAGAACCATTGACTTGCGCTAGTCATAGCACAAGTGAACTCGGCAACTAGAAGAACTGAATGAAATGTCTTGAAAACGTCTCCAGACGTCTCGAACACACCGGCTGAGTTGGAAAATAGGTCTTATGTCCAAAATTCCGAACTATCCCTTTAAGCCATGCTAGCAGTTTTTTGCCTCATTTTGTCGCAGTGACTTTTTTAAATCCTCATATTGGTGGGGTTTTTGTGGCCGTTTTTGGTACTACATGTCCTAACAGCCTACTAGTAAACATCACAGCAGGGCAATTCAATTGTGTGTTTTACCATTTACCAAAGACTTACATGTGACTAAATGCTACTGATAAATTTAGACTTACGAAAACATTCAAATGTAGCAAAGTTGTAGATACAGAGGCAATATGTCCTTGAATGTGAGTTGAACATGCTGAAAGCAGCATTTATTGTCATGAACAAACATATGATATGATAGCGTAATATTGAAGACTGTACATTTTTTCATACTTTAAGTATATACATTACACAACCAAATCTAATATTAATCTTAATTTGAGCCTAAAGATTTTACATTACAGTACAAAAGTCTCCAAAGTTTGATAATGAATAACAGTAGAATAGAAAACTATTGACAGTAGAGACCTAATATTTTGGATTTTTCCTATTAACAAGTATGTGTTTGTACTAGCATTTTTACAGGACGTTCTGAGATGGTCAGGTGGGAAGATTTTCAGAAATTTGATGATATGATACGGAATGACCCAGGTAAGATCAGTGCAGTTTAATTGTCCACAAGATTTTAGCAGTGCAGCATAACATAAAGTGCTATTCAGGCCATCTGGCAAAAAAATCCTGTATTTTTTTAATATCGCAATATATTTCGCAGGGTTAAAAACGATTACAATGTTAGTTTTTTCTAATATCGTGCAGCCCTACTTGTAAATAAAAAAATATCAGCAAAAGTAATGCAATATCCAATCACAACTGTACCTTTATACCAAAGATGAAACGTCTGCCAATGAAACAGTCCTGGACAGCCTTCGCCAACAATGTGTATCTGGTTGCTGCTTCATCCGAGTTCCCAACCAACCTACATCATTACAGACACAACAGATATCCACACTGTGTTCCACTTAACTGGCAAAAATGAAAGATACTGATAACAACATGAGCCACAACAAACACTGTATAAATAAAGCTAACTCATGTGTGTGCCCCCTGACCAACACAGGATTGACAAAAACTTCCACAAACATCATAACTAAATACACTTTTCTAAAACAAAACATTGACCTTAAAATGGAATGGAGGTAGAGTTTCACACTTCGAATGACAGATATTAAATACTAATAACAGAGAACAGTGTGAGGCAACAGATAGAGAGCATGTGTAAGATACCCTTAAATGCCCTGCAAATCTGAAATTATTCCAGTTGATTGCAGTTGATTATGCTACAACTTCATGTCAAATTCAAATTCTATAATAATAAAAAACACACATGCACTATTGATGGAAGCTGACAGAATATACATTTTAGAAATGTTGAGTTGCTTGAAAGATAATTTACTGTGCTCACCTCTGTAAACCACTTGCATGAATGCCAAAGAACGGGTTCAAGCAGGTTCCAAATACTGTTACTCCAAATATGCATGTGTCCCGGACCACCATCATTGAGAGACGATATCTGTAATCAACCTCTTCCCTCGGACAGCTGTAGCCACACCTGGAGCATCTGCATCTGTGGTCAATAGATAGAGAAGACAGGTGTGGCAGTGTGTTATGTTGGGTGGGAGAAGTTACTGGTAAAGATCAGGGCTATCCTGGACAACTCCCCCACCCGCTCTCCAACACGGTGGACTGTCTGAGGAGTATTTTCAGCGACAACCTGATTCTCCCGATATGCACTAACGCCACAGGAGGTTATACTACTTGTGGCCATCAAACTACCGGTATACAACTCCTCCTGCTAATTAACGGGATAGCACTATTTAGTAACCATCTCACCCAGATACTATGTGCAATTATTTAACTCATGTATTTGCATATACATATACAGTACGGTACAGTATAACTGTCAAATGTATTTTGTGCAATATTACTTATGTGCAATATCTTCTTAAGATACTACTACCTCAATACTACAGACTACTATTTCTACCTCAACAACAAATACACAAACAGACCTTATAGTGTTGTTTTTATATGTCTACATACATAACTTAGATTTGGTGTCATTATTTGTATTTACTTTTTGACTACTCATCACATTACTACGTTTATAGGCTCTTTATTTATGTGCACATACTTTCTTTCTTCCTAACGCTTATGGGCCAATTGCAGCTGGATCAAAAAGTTTTCTGATTCTGATTATGTTAATTTTCATTGCAGGAATCTATTCATTGTCTTAAGCTAATTCAGATAATTTACAGCCTTAAGTTAATGTTAGCTAAAGTTACCTCTGAATGAACTTGTCAGCGAGAGATAATAAAGCATTGGTGTTCATTTTAGTTAACACTAACCACTTTCTCAGAACAGAAATAAATACACCGATTCGTTGGTTGTGCTTTTACCTCGTCGTGTCCTGCTGTACAACGTCAATCCTCGAGAAGCAGCCTTTACAGCACGGATACAACACACGGGAATCTTGCAGAGACAATACGACACAATCCACCAGTGCTCGTCTAGCAGGCATTTAGATTAGTCTGTTGGGAGAGCGGACACTTAGTTGCAGCTAGCAGGCTAACCTTATGCTAACTGAAACTTTTCACAACACGCATTTGTTAGCCGTATTAACTTGGCGCTGACTTTAACGGCAGCAACTTCAACGCGGACAATTATCGATAAAGAACAAACGGGGATATAAGTTTAAAAAAAAAACACACACACACAAATTAGGTCATTTTCTAACTCTTAACATCTTCTTCTTTGCGTTTTTTTGGCGGATTGCAATACCAACTGTAAGGTGCATACCGCCACCTACTGAACCGGAGTATGTAGAACAGGATCTAGTTGTCTATAGTTTTACATTAAATTAGTTAATCTAATAATGATGAAAAAACCCACTATATCCTATAAAACAAACCAGTGTTACCTAGAAACTCTATGACCCCTCTCTGTGTCTCCCGCACCTTATCACCCTTAGTTAGTATCCCTGCCAAGCTCCACTCACGTCCTCCCTCTCTCACCCTGTCTTTCAACTTTGCCCTTTCTTCGATATACATTGCATAATGAGGGTTTTCTGTTTTCTTACATACAGTACAAAGATTTTAATTTACTTTTCCCAATAAAAATAATGTCTTATTTAATCCGGTGTGATCGAATCTTAGTCTTGATAACACTACCTCCTCTCTTCTACTTCTTCCCTTAATACTCTGTGTTCTGACTGTGTTTTGTATTCTATAATAAGTTCTGCCCTTGCTGTCCTCGTCCCAATTCTTCTGCCAAAATTCAGATATGTTCTTTTTGATTAGTGCTTTGCCTTCACCTTTTCCAAGTGGAATATCAGTGATATGTTGCGTATTTAATGCTGTTTTTGCCACTTTATCTGCACATTCATTGCCTGTAATTCCCACATGAGCAGGTACCCAGCAGAATTCTAGCTCGATCCCCATTCTCTTAATTCTGAACAGACACTGAAGGACTTCATATACCAAATCTTCCCTGAGTGACTTCATGGTCTGTAAGCTCAATAGCACTGCTGCAGAGTCCACACACATCACCCTGTCTGGTCTGACTTCCTCCACCCACTGAAGCCCAAAAACCCTCTTAACATCTTCTTCTTCGTTTGGATTTCCAGCAGTTTAGACGCTTCTAGGCGTATTACTGCCCTCCTCAGGAAATCACTCTAAGGATAATATTATTGCTTCAAATTTTCATATACAGCCCTGTATCTTGTAAAAACTGTAATACTACTTTAGCAATCAAGTGGTGATTCTCATTTTGACCCAATAAAGATTTAACTGAAAATCACAGAACTCCCAAATATGATACTCTTTTATATAAAATGCTCCTTTCTATGGTTTATTTGTTACATTTCAATAAAACATGTTCAACTGTTTCAGACTTTCCACACTCACAAAGCCCATTACGATGCTTTCCAATAACATACAAAGACTGATTCAACCCACAATGCCCAAGTCTCAACCTACAGATTTTAACAGTCTCTTCTGGATCCATAACAATGCCTGGCTTTTTAAACCTGAGACTGCAAAGAGTAGTAATGTCTCCCCTTGGTCTCTTCTTCCCATAATCTTTGCCATTCCCTTTCAATACTTTGCTTAATTTTTTCTTTTAGTTCCACTCTTCCCAATAATATTTATATCTGTCTCTGACTTCTTTAAACTTGATTTTGCTAAACAGTCCGCTATTTCATTTCCTTCAACTCCAGCATGCCCAGGGACCCAGCAGAACTTGACATTTCCACCAATCTCTGTAATTCTAAATAAAACAGCTAGAATTTAATTTATAATATCAGGACAGGCTTATGATTTACCTCTTTTCAAGGCCATCAGGGCAGCTGCAGAATCAGAGCAGATTAAGGTTTCACTGATTTTCACATCCTCAACCTACCACAAAGCCCAAAGAGTAGCTCTGTTGTAAATACAGAGCTTCCGTTTGTAATTCTTCGCTTACCACTATTTCTTTATTATTAAATGCCTTCTTAATATCTTGGTCTAAAACCGCTACCGACTCCATTGTTGATCTTCCCTTTCTAAAACCATTTTGAAATGTATTAAATAAGGATTAATTAATAAATTTACTTATATACTTTATACATACTTTCTAAATAGTAAACTAATCTATTTGTTATCATTCTCTCCATAATTTTGCAAAGCACTGATGTTAATGCTATAGGCCGATATGAGCTTGGATCACTAGCATTTTTGCCTGGTTTCAAGATAGGAATTATGACTGCATGTTTCCATTCTAGTGGCAAACAACCCTCTTCCCACACACAGTATTAATGAGAGCAAGAACTTCCTCAAGTAATAATAATAAATAAATAAATTCATATGATAAGCCATCTCTCCCAGGGGAAGTGTCTGCATTGGAATCAATGGCATCTCTCAATTCTTTCTTGGAAAAAAACAAACTAGTTGGATTTTCAGTCTCAAAATTCCTGTTCAGTTTCCACTGATTAACTGACAACAGATTAGTCCTTTTCACACTGCTCTCAATTCCTAAATTACCAGAGCTATGCACCGCTTGAAAAACCTCAACAAGCATGTCTGCTTTGTCTCTGTTGGTTATTGCTTCCACCCCACCTTTCTGTAGAACTGGTATTGATTTCTTCTTATAAACCCCTGACATTCTACTGCTGAACACAAGTGTTTTACAGGAGTTTCAGGGCCCAGTGTTTCACAAAATCTTCTCCAACTATTTCTCTTTGTATTTTTAATTACTCTTCTTGCTACTGCCCTTAGTCTCTTATATTCTACTGCAAAACCCACCATGGGATATTTTCTTAATTTTCTATACGCTCGATTTCTATCCCTTACAGCTACATCGCACTCTTTACTCCACCAAGGAACCAACATACGAGTTCTTGGTGCCTGCTTCTTAGGAATAGTACAAAAAGCTGCCTTATGAATTAATGAACTGAGGGATGCATTCCATACATCTACAGAGTCTTCACTGCCCACCATACCAACTAAATGTTTAGCTTTCTCCTGAAACTCATCCCATTTAGCCTGAGCAAACCTATATTTTGGAACTCTCTCTTCCTCTTCTATAATCAAATTTCTTCCTAACCTACACAAGATTGGATAATGGTCACTGCCCATAGTCATTTATCACAACCATATCATACTTGTCCAGAAAATCTTCTACTATCTCTCCATTATAATTCTTACTATCACTTCCCCATAATGGGTTGTGGGCTTTAAAATCCCCCACCCATATAACAGGACCCCTCATACTCTCCATAATCTCATCAAATTCAGACAGTAGCAATTTTTTACAAGGATTATATAAATTAATAACAGTTATTGGACTAGAATTACTCCAAACTTCCACTGCCAAAACCTCCAGACTGGAACTCATATCAAGCCTTCTATACTGAAGACCTGCTTTAATAAAAGTTGCGCAACCTCCCCCTGGTGTATCAGACCTATCCTTCCTCAAACAATCATACCCCTGAACAACGAAATCAAGACTAGACTTTAACCATGTCTCTTGAATGCATATCAGTTCAGGTTTCTCTTTAAATGCATCTACAAATCTCTTTAGTTCCTGTCCATTTGCAATACGACTCCGGGCATCCCACTGAAGAACATAAAACATAAAACTATTAATCACCAACATCACTGTCCACAAACACTTCCTCCATACTTTCAAGTCCTGATAACTGTGAAGTCCTCATGTTTTGTTTTCCTTTCATATACTCATGTAATTGCTCAGGTAGAAACTGATTTACACCCAGGAACCTTTCTCCTGCTTCAACCACAATGTTGATTATGTCTGATCTCTAATTTGATGATTTTGCTCCTACCAACACATCAACAATGAATGCCAAAAATGTTTCCCTACTCAAATTGATCGTATCATGGCAATATGCTGGAGCAACTGGGAAGACTTGTTGATTACTGTTTGCCTTTTTGTTCCCTGCTCCTTGTTCTCTGTTTACCCTGTTAACTGCCTCTGCATATGAGATCTTGTGCTGTTCTCTTACTGTCTGGACCCGTTAGGCGTGAACAAAATGTTCACACCCACGAAACGATGCTGTATGATCTCCTCCGCAATTGCAACACTTAGGAACCTCTGCTTTACACGCTTGATATTCATGATCCTCGCCACATTTCCCACATTTACGTTTAGCCCGACAAGAGCCCGCCACATGTCCAAACTTCTGACAATTATAACATCGCAAGGGTGGTCTTTTATACTCCCTTACCTGGTATGCCATACTTCCAAGAAATATTTTCCCTGGTATAACATCACCTTCAAATGTAAGCAGAACTTGTGATTCCCCATTGCTCCCTTCCTTACGCTTGAACCTCATAACGTTAGTCACTTGGGCACCCTTAACATTGTCTAAGATTTCCTTATTTGATAATCTGGCATACACTCCATAAATGATTCCTTTAATAGCTTGCCTGTCTCTGGGTACAACAATCTCAACTTTTACTACCAACTTCCCGATCTCCTTGGTGTTATATTGTTTTTTATCTTTACAACAAACTCTTAGCAACCCATTTGACAGTATTTTGGCTTGAGCTCCCTTACCAATCTGGCTATCCAAAGCAGTAGTAACTCTCAGAGGGTTTAAAGCTTTAAAGCCTCCTCCTCCCTGGCTCATCTTTGGCTCGAAACAGCACAACATACTCTTCAGGACTCATTTTCATTAACTTTTTCTCTCCATTCAGCTGATTCTGGTCTTTCACTCGATGCTTCTCTCTTCTGACTTCCTTTACTTACTAGCTTCCACCCACCTCCCTCGTCCCTACCCTCCTTTCCCGTAGCCATAGGCCACTACACAACCTCCCTCCGAGCCTGTTTTTCAGCTGCAGCGACCACACAACCTAAAAAAAAAAAAAAACTGAAAACAAACAAATCTTACTAATCCCTGGCAAACCAGCCAGGAAGAAGCAGAGCAAAAGTACCGTATACCGGACCTGACCAGGCCGTCGGCCGGCACCCCCGCAACTACTCTCCCGGACCTAGAACCCGAGACTCAAAACACAGTCCACTAATTCCCAATACTTTTTCCTAATACACAATTCATATGATTACTGCGAGCTTCCAGCCCAGTGTTTACAACCGACAACAGGAAAACTTGTTGGTCTCCCTTAGTCAGTTCAGTTGGACAGGTGCATCTTGGGTGAAAAGCGGCCGACCCCTATTAACACTAGGGGAATTCGACTTGATGTTTTTTTTGTTTGTTTTTTCGGATCGCATGCATTTGCACTTTTAAACTTTATTAATAATTATTATACATATCAAAAACTGTCGAGCCAGGGAAGGAGAGAAAATAAATAAAGGTATAAATATACAAAGACAGAGAAAGAGAAAAAACAAACATATTAATTAAATAAAAACGTATGCAAAATTGTTTTTAAAGCCTTTGGTAATTGAAGTCCATTGATGTCGGTGCTGTATTGATAAAGTTCCTGCAAAAAAAGTGTAAAATTTGGTTTGCTGTTAGTCCATTTCTTTTTATGTATGTGAAATTTAACTAAATATAAAACAAGTTGTAAAAAAAAAAATAATAATCATTTTCCATTTTGTTAATTTCAAAGTAAAACAAAATGTCCTTTTCATGTAGTTCTAGTGAATGTCCAGTTTTGTTTTCAATAAACTTTTGTACATTTAACCAAAACATTTGACAATATAAACATTGAAAAAATAAATGTGTTATAGATTCATCAAACAAACCACAGAAATCACAGGAATACTCAATATCAAGTTTAAATCTTTCTAGTGTTTTTTTTGCTGGATATATTTTATGTATAATTTTGTAAGATACTTCCTTGATCTTGTTATTCAGACAAAATGTATTACTAATCAACCACATTTTTTCCCAATTCACATCTTTATAAAGAGATTTCCAAAAAAAAAAATAGCAGAAGGAATAGATACATTTATCAAAAGGTTCCTGATGTATTTATTTGTACATTTGTGAGTTGTGATATCAACATTCCCCAGAAAAATATTGTTTATAGGAGCTGTCCTATAATGATCAGTTGTATAACCAAAAAGAAGTTGCAACACATTCCTGGGGATAGCATTAAAGATTACATCATATTCTTTTGACGTAACTTCTATACTAAATTTATAAATAAATTCTTCATAAAGTAATAACTGACCATCAGTTTTCATGAGTTGTAAAACTAAAAAAATACCATTATTGATCCAGTTTTTGTTATACAAAGATCTATTTTTATATTGAATACTCCTGTTGTTCCAAATGTAATAGTTTGTATGTGAAAAATTGTGTTTGTACAGCATTTTCCAAGCCAGCAGAGCTTGCTTGTGAAAATTAGCTAACTTCACAGGTAATTTATCAGGGTTATAATCACATTTTAGCAAGAATTTGAGACCTCCAATTGAATTAAAAATGAATTTAGGGAAAGCATTCCAAATATTATCATCTTCATTAATTAATTGTGTTAGCCATTTAATTTTAAAAGTATTATTTAATGTTTCAAAACTTAGGACTTATAGGCCTCCATTTTGTCTCGTGTTACATAATATCTCTTTTTTTAGATAATGACATTTATTTCTCTATATAAAATTGAATAAAATTGTATCAAGTTTTTTATATATTGTATTACATAAACCCAAAGTGAGAGACACATAAACGGCTCGTGACACTCCTTCAGCCTTGGAAAGTAAAACTCGGCCATTTAATGAAAGATCTCTCATTAACCACATGTTAAATTTCTTTTTAATTTGTTCAACAATTGGGTCGAGGTTTGAGTTGTTACGGAATTTTTCATTTTTATTAATCACAATACCCAAATATGTGAATGTAGTCTTTACAGGAATGCCATTTATCTCCAACAAGTCACATTCTTTTAGTGGAAACAACACTGATTTACCTAAGTTTATTTTTAGTCCCGATACCTTGGAAAAGATCTCTATACATTGGACTGCTTTGGCAACTTCATGTTTATTCGATAAAAAAATTGTAGTATCGTCAGCAAGTTGTGATAATTCAAATTCTCTATCTACTGCCATAATACCATTAAATGAAGCTTATTTTATGTGTGTAGCCATAATTTGTGTGACAAGAATAAATAAAAAGGGACTTAATGGGCAACCTTGTCTCACGGTTAATGTTAAATCTTGGAGTAGTGCCATGGGCCAGTCCAATAGAGCGGATGCAATTTTTATAAAGTGTATTGACTGCTTTTAAAAACCTTTCACCAAAACCAAAGCTGTGTATAGTTTTGAACATAAATCGATGACGATCGACAAATAAAATAAAACTATCATCTAAAATATAATCTTTATAGTCAATCATGTCCAAAACTAAACGGATGTTATTACATATATTTCTGCCAGGCATAAAAACTGATTGTTCCTCGTCAATTATATCTTCTAATCCTAGTTTTAATCTTTTAGCAAAGATCATAGCAAAAATCTTGGCATCATTATTTAATAGGTCTTGGCATCATTATTTAATAGGTCTCCAATTCTCAATACTTAATTTATCTTTTTTTGGTTTAGGAATCAATTTAATAAGTCCTTGTCGAAGAGTAGGTGGTAATTCTCCTTTGTCTATGGCTTCTTCGAATACAGCAACTAAGAACGGGACTAAGTTTTAGACAAATGTTTTATAAAATTCATTTATCAGACCATCACTACCAGGAGACTTGTTGTCTTTCAGGGAACCAATACACTTCTGAACTTCAATCAAATCGATCTTCCGGTCACAGGTTAATTTAAATCCTTCATCAATACCTCTGATGTCATTTTCAATTCCTTTAATAAATAAATCAATGTTATCTCCACTTTCATTATCATTAGAATATAACCTCTGATAGAAATCAGCAACATGTTGAGAAATATTTTTTTTGTCTTCACAAATCTGGTCATTAATTTTAAGTTTAGATAGGGAAGAAACTTCATAGTTCCTTTTTTCTAAATTAAAAAAATATTTTGTACACTTTTCCCCTTGTTCTAACCATTTCCGTCTGGACCTTATAAAGGCACCTCTGGCTTTTTCTTCATACATTTTGTCTAATTTGAGTTGTAGAGCTGCTAATTCTCCAAGTTCCCTTTCAGAAAGACCTACTTTTTCAAGGAATCTAATTATTTCTGTGATTATTTGGGTTTCATTCTCTCTTTTACTTTTAGCAATTCTCTTCCCAGTGATTATAGCTAAATTCCTAATCTCAAATTTAATTAATTGCCAACACTTTCCAAAATTGTTTAATGTATTAGCTTGTCTCCAATATTTGTCAATAATATCCTGGGTATCCTTTTTTAAATGTTTGTTCTGTAATAGTGTTTTATTTAATTTCCAGTCATCTCTATTGGAGTTACTTTTTAATAAAGCCATGTTGACCTTAATCATAACAGCTTGGTGATCAGTAAAAACCGCGGGCTCTATTATAATTGATTCCACTCTATTTTCAATGTCTGAGGAGATCAACCAAAAGTCCAAACGAGATAGTTGAGATTTGTCCTTGTTTGACCATGTATAAGAGTTTTGGTTTGGATTTTTGTGTCTCCAGATATCAATGAGGTCCATATTACTACAGATATTGACTAATTAATTCCCTACTTTGTTCTTTGGGGGCCATCTGTCCATGGAATCATCCAACACTGTATTGGAATCACCTGCACATAATACCTTGGCAGTAGGAAATGTTAATAATAGTTGATTTATTTTACCTTCTATTGTTGTAAACAAAGTTTTGTTATTTTGTTTGTTATAGCCATATATATTAGTGTTATGTCCAAGGGGGTATTGCACAAAAGTAGAATAAAGAAATTCAGGATAATTGAGCAAGCGCGGCTTGACCTAGTCTGCTCGGCGCATCCTGGCTTAATTGGTTGCACGTTTGCCGAGCCAGGATGAAAAGGCGCGGCTATGTCAAGCCAGGTGTAGATAGTTGGGATAAGTGTGTGTTCACGGCATACTTAAATAGACCTCGCGATCGCTCACAGAATCACCGATGAGAACATGGATAAGAGTCGCGCTTCATATTTCACGGCAGCTGAACAACAGCTCCTTATGGAGTTCTATGAAGAGGTGAAAGACATAAGAAAAAAAGGCAATACCAGTGCCATAATTAAAGAAAGAGAGAAAGCCTGGCAGACAATAGCGGACCGGCTTAATGCGTAAGTAGTCAAAAACTGTACAATTAATAAACAGTGCTCCACTGGAACTGTCATAATTAGGCTACAATTAAAGGACTTACTTTTAAAGTCCACTAATCGACTGTTGTACACTTTGCTTTAAATGAGGCAAGAGGTTCATTTAAATAAAGGGAGGCCAGTGATGGAGGGGATCCAGGGAGGGACAGTAACAGACTCTGTCCCAGCCACAGAAACTGTCCGGTTCATACAAGGTACATATTGCAGTACTACTGCACATGGAACACAATCAAATAAATATATTATACTGTCTGACTTTGGACTTCCTTACAGTGTCTGGGAACACAATTACACTTTTGGAGCCACCAGAAGACGATCCGGTTAGTACAGTGTATTGAAATCTCATTCTGAAGATGAGACTGTGTCACTGGATCCAGAAGGCTTGAGGTATGTCAATTTTATGGAAATATCCTGCTTATTTAGTCCATAAAGTATGACGTGAGTGATGTGGTGCTAATAGAAAATATATGTGTAACAGGACCCAGATGCTGCACAGTCTCCCAAGCAGCCTGTTAACATTGTGAGTATTGGCTAAAGTAAATCTACATTATGCACAAATCCTTCTGTGCTAATTGACATTTCTTTTACAGACTTCACAAACTGTCAGAAGACTGTATGCAAAGCACCTGGAGAGACAGATAGAGCTGGCAGACGTTAAAATCAAACTCAAGAAGAGAAAGCTCCAAGAAATGGAGCTGGAGCTTGAGATCAAACGCCGGACACTCAGGAAACTGGACCTGGAAATCCAGAAACTAGAAAGAGAAGTGAGTATTTCAGTTCACACAGTAACCATAACTGCAATACAGTGTTTTAATCTTTGTTGCCTTTGCTCTCTCTGTTCCAGGATCCAAGCAACCAAGAGAAATGACTGCCAAATAAAAAAAAAAAAATTACAAAACATTGTGGTGTCCTCCCTTTTTCATTAATGTGAAGTAGAATTTAAAAGATAACCACCAATGCTAAACAAAATGCACACAGCAAAAAAGTAACTTTCAAGATATTTCATTAACTATAGGCTAAATCCAAAAATTAAGTGAAAAAAACTTGCAATATATTGCTCCCTGACGAGTCTGTCATTAATGTTGTCTGTGAAGATGGGAGCATTTTCCCAGTCAACATCAACAGCCACTCGGGGGGGGGGGGGGGGGGGGCTCTCCTTTCTTAGGCCTGCAATGTTGTGCAGTACTGCGCATGCAGCAATTACATCACAGGCCCTGTCCGGGGAAACCCTCAGGTGGTGCAGGCACTGAAACCGAGATTTCAGAAGGCCAAAGGTCATCTCGATTCGAGCCCTTGTCCTGTTGTGCGCATGGTTGTAGGCCTGCTGTGGTGGGGTTTGGGGGTCCGCAAGGGGAGTCAAGAGGAATGACTCGCAGGCGTAGCATTTGTCTCCCAGCAGCACACCAGAGAATTCGCCTGATAATGCAAGATATCATTTAGAAAACGACACGGCAGAATTAAACACTCATGATGTCCAAGGTGCTTACAGTACAAATAAAATGTGTGGCTTACCTTGTGAAAGTCTCTCGTGAATTGGACTAGCCCGAAAGACTCTGGAGTCATGCACTGAGCCAGGCCACTTTGCCTCTAAATTGCTGACAAGGCAGTGAGCATCACAGATCATCTGAAATGTGAAGTTGTAACCTATTAAGGTAATTTAATGCACAGAATTAATTTATGTAGGTCATAGTAACCACAAATCACTCTTACCTGAACATTGATGCTGTGGAAGGATTTCCTGTTGATGTAATCTCCCTCATGTTCTCCTGAGGGGCGTTTGATCCTAATGTGTGTGCAATCCACTGCACCAACGATGTTAGGAAAAGCTGTAACAAAAGATAGTGAGTATCCAACTGTGACTGATCAAATTAGAAACTAATGGTTGCACATTGAAATTGAGGTTACCTGCAATCTTGTAAAACTCCTCCTTGATATGGAGGGGTCTTCTGTGGCCAGGGAAGGTGATGAATATGCTGATGAATGACTTCAGCGCCAGACAAACACGTCTTATTGTGCGTCAAATGGTTTATTGAGGTTCTCTGCACCCCCAACAGAATAAAGGAAGCTCCCACTTGCCCACTTACACAGACCATCTGTGGTACAGTGAGAGCATGGCTTTGTGCAGTCTGGTGCTGTATTTTTGGACTCAGCAGCCTACATAAATATTTCAGTCCATCACCTGAGAATCTGCATCTCTCAATGAGATAGTCATCGCCAAAGGCCAATGGGTCTGACCTATCCCGGAAGACTCTTTCATGCCTAAATACTCGTCTGAGGATTAGGGCTTCCTCATCCAGTACATCCTCCAAAAAAGGGCAAGCCATCATGTAGAGGGAACAGGTGAATGGGAGTTGGACCTATATATACTATATTGCCCTCGTCACAGATTTCATTGCAAACACCTTTGCAACTTCATCAGCTGTGTTTTGTAATCTCAATTACTGCAATAAAACACATTTATGAAACCTCTGACAGCAATTTGACAAGCATTCATTAGCATAGCAATATAACACTTGGACTGAGTGACAATACTACCACTTGAATCAATATAAAAAGACTGTTGCAATTACAAACAGCCAACAGATATAAATGAAATGAGAAATGACAATATATATGTAATATTTTAATGCAGGATAATTAAAATGATGCAACATACTTAGAAAGACCATGGACATGCTGTAAAACACATTAATTCCTCACAGGATTGACGGTGGAAATACAGGTGAATCACTAGGATTAATCTTAGCCTGGCTGTTAGCCTGGTCTGGAGCAGGCTAACTGCAGCCAGGACCAGCAGCATTGTCTCCAGCCACCATTTTTGTTTCCTCTTTGTTACATTTGCTACAATAAACTTAGTTTTCTTACATCTAACCTTTGTGTAGCAGAGTGGTTCAATAAGTTGCCGTAACAACGCCACCCAAGGGAATTTCACCCCCAGGAAATTATTAAAGTAAGATGTTACTATTTTACTATATGGTATTTCACTTGATATTAGCACGCAGGACACAGGTTCAATAAAAGATTTCACGGGGGCAGAGAACGTTTTCAGTGCAAAAAGATGTATTAAATAACCAAACAAAGTTAACCCAAACAAACAATAACACAATAAAGGAAAACTAAACAAGGTTAAAGACAGGACTGGGCTTACCACGGCAGCAGGGATCAAAACGAGGGACAGGGGTCCACCACCAAACAAAATCACCCGTGACACAGCAAACAAATCAGGACTACGAAGAAACCCACCACCAAAGGAGTGAACTGCTGCCTGGGGCCACAGCACCTGTCAAATAAACAAAAGAAATTAACACAATCTGGAAGAAAAAGACAGTAGGCTACAAGGACCACAAAGACAATAACGAAATCCAACCAAACAAATGATAAACAAAATACAGTACAAAACAGATTCAAATTCTTAAGACAACGTAAAGCAACAAATAGCCTAACTAAATGAGTAAGGAGGGAAAATGAGAAACCAAACAAAATACATCAAAACTTGGAAAGGACCAGAGCAGCAAAGCAGCAGCGGTCAGCAGCAGCGCAGCCACATAAAACTGCAGCGACCAGCCGCTTCAACCAGCAGCAGCGAACAGCTGCAGTCAGTAGCTGCACAAAACGCACATCAGCATCCAAAACAGCAGCAGCCGTACTTGGGGGGTGGGGGCCGGTGACAGGCCAGGCACCTTGACAGCCTCTAACAAAAAGGCACAACTGAGTTTAACAATTTTGGTGAATATATTAATCATCTCAAGGTGAGTTTCATTCATAAAAAAACGGAACCTTCACCTACCAGCGGCAACGGTACAGTCTCACTGACGAGGAGGAGGAAGATGAAGACATATTATGCAAAACTGACTTTTTCCTTGCTTTAGTTTGTATATTTGCGTATCCGGGGTGTCTCCCGACCCCTTAAACATGAGTTTTGACAACTAAGTCAATATTTAGTAACTGGCAGAGTCAGGAATTTAGTCTCTAAACGAGCCGTTTGGATTTTGACCGTATTGTGACGTCACAATCCGGTCTTTTGCATATTCTTGCATAGTCATTGCATATTCATGAAATATCCCCGCCCACATTACGCCGGCTACCTGAACAAGGATCCGCCATTCTTTCTTACTCGCTTCACTTTTACTCGACAGCCTAACCGCCACCATGTACAAGCCGAAAGCCAAGCACTGCTGCTCTGTCATCGGATGCACGGGTCCTCATATGTCGCTACATCGCCTCCCAAACAAAGAGGATTTAAAAGCGAAGTGGCTAAATTTTGTTTACCAGGGAAACGTCCCAGCGTCATTGAGCAAAAATGTCCTGGTCTGTGCGAATCACTTCACATCGGACTGTTTCTCCAACCACGGACAGTATACCGCTGGATTGGCAACAAGACTGCTCCTAAAAGATGGATCCATACCCACTGTCCGTGCCGACGCCACAGATGTTGCAACTGTAAGTATTTACAAAAACAGTATAGTTTGTGTTACTTTGGTCATTTAGCACATGAGCTAATGCTAACCGTCGTGTTAGCCGAATGAGGCTGAGCTAACATTACATGTGAAGTGTTCAACGTTGTGCTTACTGGCAGTCGGATTCACTATAGTGTTAATGTTACCAAACGTTAATTTGTCATATCAGCACTCTTTTAAAACATGACGGTGATTTGAGAAAATGAATTAGGACATTGAGATTGTATCGCTTCGAACCGGCCTTGAACCCCTGCTCGGCCATGAACATGGCGAGGAGACGGGTGAAATGTCTCTGTTGTTCGCGGACGGTGAGCTATTGTTCCGCTGTGAACACGCAGGGAAGATTGTTTTAATTGGTCTTAGTAATTCGCGGACGGTGAGCTACTGTTCCGCCGTGAACCCGCAGAGGACACGGTATAAAATGGTCTTTTATTCCCGACCAGTTAGCTATGTTCATTACTTAGCATGTTGTGCTAAATGGCTGTGTGTTTGTTTACATGCAACTACAGCTGTAGCGTTGTCAGGAGTTCACGGACGGTGAGCTACTGTTCCGCCGTGAACCCGCAGAGGACACGGTATAAAATGGTCTTTTATTCCCGACCAGTTAGCTATGTTCATTACTTAGCATGTTGTGCTAAATGACTGTGTGTTTGTTTACATGCAACTACAGCTGTAGCGTTGTCAGGAGTTCACGGACGGTGAGCTACTGTTCCGCCGTGAACACGCAGAGGACACGGTATAAAATGGTCTTTTATTCCCGACAAGCTAGCTATGTTCATTACTTAGCATGTTGTGCTAAATGGCTGTGTGTTTGTTTACATGCAACTACAGCTGTAGCGTAACCTATTGGCATGAGAGACCAGACATGAGAGCACCAAAGCGTTATCTGCAATAAAGCAGTCACTACTTTGTTTTGTTTCCGGAGACAGGGGCTACCTGCTAGATATCTGCTGTGCTACTATCAGTTATATGCAGGCATGGACACAGAAAAGTTTGCTTCACAAATGTCTATTGCTAAGCATCATTTCTGTCTACATATTTTTATTTTTCATGTAACATGAGAAAGTAGACACATAACCTATTGCTTCTTTTTGTGTTTAGACAAGTACAACTGTACAGCAGCCTGTGGTGCATCATGTTGCCTGCCAGACAGACCAACCAGTGACATGCAACATTGGCACACAGCTTTCCATGAGAACTCTCCAGCCTCACTTCAGAAGCACAGGTTTGTTGCCCAAAAGCATATCATGTCATGTTAGTCACTATGTTTCTATATAGTGTAATTTTAGTTTTACTCTGTTATGAATATGGAGTGGCTAATGAAAAATATATTTTCATCTATCAAAGGCACACAGAAATCAGTGTCCTGTGCTGATGTTGGTGTTGGCACCTCAACCATTGCCTTCTCAACTCGTCAACCATTTTTAACATCAACCCCAATAAAAAGACCAAGTAAAAGGGCTCGCTTGGAACTGGAGGAGGAGGAAGAGGAGAATCCATTGGAGGGTAGTTCATCCATGGAAATTCCCGACCCCAAGGATTCTACATATGATCCAGAGGACTCTGTCACAGTTATGTCAGAGTCAGCAGATGTGACGTGAGTTAATAACCTCAGAATTCCTTTTATTCCCTACATGTTTTTACATAATTTGTCTCAAGCTGTGTGGGAGTTAGTAATTTCTCTTTTGATTATTTTGTTTTTCTACTAGACTGGAGCCTTCCTGCCCTGTTCATAAGACACCAACGTATATTGTCTATGAAAAGTGTCTGATGGAGCTGTTTGAGGTGTGCCCTGTCTGTCAGCGTGTGTCAGACGTGCAGACAAGAAGGGTCGGCACATTCATCTCTGTAGAACAAACATGCCCACATTGTCAGTTCTTCAGAAAATGGAACAGCCAGCCAATTCTGGGAAGCACACCTGCAGGAAACCTCCAGCTCTCAGCTGCAATATACACCACAGGTGCATCTTTCTTCAAACTTGAAAAGGTAATAGATTTAGTCATCACTATGTAAATGTATTATTTTTGCATATCATATTGCTAAATGTTGTATAGAGCAGTACTTATGACACATCTTGTCTGTCTGTCCTCAGATCTTCCGGGCAATGCAGCTGAAGATGTTTCAGTATGACACATTTAGGCGTCATGCACGGACGTTCATAGAGCCTGCAATCATACACACGTGGAAGACTGTGCAGAACGGGATGATGGAGCAGCTTAGTCAACAGGAGAGTGTTATCCTGGGTGGCGACCTAAGGGCTGACTCACCAGGTATACAAGACTCTCTGATAAATTTTACTCTAATGTTTTTGTTTAGAGAAGTGTTTACGATGAAGTACAACAAATTGATAGGTAAGATTAAATTTCTGTGATATTCTACATTTATTTTTGAAGGCCACTCTGCCAAGTTTGGCAGTTACTCAATGATGGACCTGAGGAGCAACACTATTGTCGACATACAGCTGGTTCAGGTGAGTGAAATGGTGTGATCTTTATTCAAGATAACTAATCTGTGTTTAATGACTGCTTTTAAGAATCATATATTTAATAGACTTTTGTCCTGTTTTTCTGATCAGAGCAACGATAAGGTTTCCAGGACCCTGCCCCATATGTGAACGAGGTGCTGAAGCTTAAAATCCCTGAAGACCTCTCGGCTCAGTTTGACCGACCTGACAAGCTGAGCGTTATAGCAGGTTATGTGTCGAGGTTCAACCAAGGACAGGTCTGAACCCAACATACTGTCCTTCTGCATCAGGGAACTCTGCACGAATCCTCAGCACCCAGCACTCAGGCGGGCAGCACAACTCTCACTCCCCGGCCCAGAAAGCCCCAGCACCAGCTTACAAAGCTTCTGTAGGCTAGGTATCTATATTGGCTGGACACAATGTAATTTAAAGTCAGCACTGAATGTTCACGTCCATGGCAATAAGATACTTTCATTGTTATTATTTTTATATTGATATTGAAGTACAAAGTTCAACTGTTCCACTTCAGTAATTTATCTTCCTATTGTTTTTATTATTTCATATGTCTACACATGTTTACAAATGTACAATAAACAATCTTTACTTACTGTTCTGTGTGTTTTCATTGTTTGATATGTAATTTTCATGTTAACTAGATGGATAGATAGATAGCTAATTAGATATACATTTGTTGATCACAAGCTGGGATCTCAGTAAAAAATAATAAGGATAAACTATAACCATAAACTATAAGCAATGTAAGATAGAGGAAGCACCTACGTACTTTTGAGCATAACATTTTTGCGATAAATTAATAGTATTTATGTGACTGAAAGCTTACTGCACAATTCCCCTGAGACGTAAAGGTCCATAGTCTGCCCGATAAATGTTTAGTGCATTCTGCAGTGAAAATACATTCAGGCAGACAGGTTCGAGGCCAGGATGGTCCACCATGTATGTTGGTGGCTCAGGAAGCTGCTGTAGTCTTCGTGTAACCTATAAATTATGAAAGATAAGTGAGTGACAATGGATGATAGAAAAGAGAGACTGCAAAATTACAACCATGTTTGCACAGTGTTTACACTTACTTGTGATATTTCCAGACAGCATATATTCTCAGGTTCTGTAGGCATTTGTTCACAATTGCCACAGGAACACCTATTTTTTAGCAGAATTGTATTATTGATTGGAAACTACGATAGCTAAGCAATCACGTCGTGTTGTTTCTTTTGTAATATTTATTTAAAGTTTATAAACCGGTATATTTCGAGGTAACAAACTTAACTACTAACCACTGAGAAACATCCATGTCCAATCTTGGCTGCTGACTTTCTTCTGGAGCCTCTTCTTGTTCTGGGTCGGACTCCGGCTCGAACAGGTAAGGTTGCACCGCAGTTTGTTGACCGGCAGCCATTTCTCCCCCGAATCAACCGTTGTTATGGTTACAAAATGGCGTCCTCACGTCTTACGCCCGGCAGGAAGAGGTGGGCGGTGCCAAGACCGTTTGGGCGGCGCACGCAGTAGCTCATTAGCATTTAAAGGGAAAGTCACTGAATCCGGCCGCTGAAAGCAGGGCTGTGAAACTGGTATGTTGAGAACCCTGCTGTACTCAATCCTTGGGTTTTTTCGACCAAAGCATGTTACTATCATTCCATTTAGACATAAAAGACCCATGTCAACAAGCAGAAATGAGCATAATATGTCTCCTTTAAGCCATCAGTCAGCCGAGAGTCGGGTGCCAGCTGTTGCAGCCGGGCAGACAACGCCGACTCGCAAAGAGGACCGGACGCCAACCACCCCGGGCTCTAAGCGGGGCGATCCGTCCCTCCGCACCAACAGCCAACTGCACACACACAAACACCGGTGTCACCAGTGCGCACACGGCGCCAATTGCGCACCGGAATGGAGAGAGTATACTGGCAGAGTGCATTACCTAGTGATGGGCAAATGATACCGAGGCTTTGGAGCTTGTGTCGCTCTTCCTGAAGCGGAGTGGTTCGAACCACTGTGTCGGAGCTTGTATCAAACACCGGCGTCTTCTTCTTCTTCTTCTTTTTGTTTATTGGCGGGTTGCAACCGTTTTCTTGGTACATACCGCCACCAACTGTATCGGAGTATGTAACATGACAGTATTCATGTCTTTCTATGGGCTTTTAAAAGGAAAAATAAATAAATAAATAAACAGATAAATATATGAGTGGATGACTAAAGGGGGGGGGGGGGGGGTTAAGCTATATAAATACTAAATTATTTTAAATAATCCTGTCTTCTTTAAATATTCAATCACTGCCTTTTGTGCGAGAGGTACCCCCTCTCCTGCGGTTCCCAGTATGCCACCCAGACTCCACACTCTTCCTGCTCTCTGCAGTTGATCAGCCAACCTCGTTCTCTCCTCCGTGTATCTCTCACACTCCATCAATACATGTTCCACACTTTCTGTTTTTCCACATTCACACCCATCCGTTCCACTTTTCCCTATTAAAAATAAGGTTTTATTTAGTCCTGTATGTCCTATTCTCATTCTTGTAAGTACTGTTTCCTCCCTTCTGTTTTTTCTTTTAACACCATGCACACTTACATTTTTTTGAATATTATAATAATTTCTTCCAGTGATTTCTCTGTCCCATCTATCTTGCCACTTTTTCATTACTTCTTTCTTTAATATTGCTTTAACTTCTGCTTTCCCAAAAGGTATATCTATTATATTATCCATTTTTGTTGCTATTTTGGCATTTTTGTCTGCTCCCTCGTTCCCTTTGATTCCTACATCGTCCTTAGAACCATCTGTGTATATATCTAAATAGCCATAGTGTTTATCTCTTATATAATTACTTGCCTTGTATGCTATCTCACCCTCTTCCCATTCTCTCCTCATCTCTATTAAATTAAAATCTACCTCTATTTCAGGATATAACCAGATTGGAATGTTACTTATGGGGTTAGAAATGACTGTTATATTACTGACCCTATACTCTTCTGCTTTAGCTTTTGCTATCCATCCAAATCCTCCACCCTGATAAGTTGCATATTCCCAACAGTCCTGGGTCACAGCTTTGGCAGGGTTTTCATGTCCACCTCCCTGTAGTCGGCTCAAGTATTGAACCAACATCCCGTCTCTTCTTAGCATACTTCTCCTATTTCTATATGTATTGTATTGTACCTCATTACACCTGCACAAATCCTCAATGCTTTATTAATTGCTCTGTCTATTTTATTGAGGTATGTTTTAGCTGCTGCTCCATACACCATACATCCATAATCTATTGCTGACCTCATTAAAGCCCTGTATATATATATATTAATGACTGTTTGTCTGCTCCCCAGTCTTTCCCAGCTATTGCCCTCATTAGAATAATAACTTTCTTGCATTTGATTTCTACATTTTCCACCTGTGTTCTCCATGTGCCCTTTTGGTCTATCCAGATCCCAAGATATTTGAATTTTTCTACTTTTTCCATGCTTTCCCCATATAGTTGAATATTAGGTGCATCTCATTTTTTCTTATTAGTTAGTGTCATAAAACATGATTTACTTACAGAGAGTTTAAAGCCCCAGTTGTATGACCACTCTTCTACATTTCTAACTGCTTCCTTGATTATATTCGTCACTGTTTTAGTATCTCTTCCTCTTGCCCATATTGCAAACACCGGCGTCACCTGACCGAAGCACTAAAGTGCTTCATTGCTTCGAAATGTTTCGAAGCGTTTCATTGGCTCATAGTGTGCCAGTGCGTGTCATTGGCTCACAGTGTGTGTCAGTGCGTTTCATTGGCTCGTAGCGTTCATGCGTCGTGAGCCAGAAGAGGAGCAGACTGAAGCCTGCCACAGTGGAAAAAATTCTGGCAAAAAAATTATTTTGCCAAAAACCTGTCTGTTCTGTGCATAAACATTCCTCCTCGACCATACAACTTCTCCTATGACAAACTATTATCTGGACTCTGGTGTAAAACACTTAATACAAAAACGATCTTTCTGAGTTCACATACCATGATCAAATAAATAAACCCTTAACCAACATTTAACCCTTCATAACATTTAGATTTATCCGTTGGCTTAATCTGGGATGATTTAAAGTAGGCCCCTATGGGCGAGTATGAATGAACAAAACACGTAAATGACCACACAGTCTTTCCTAAACTTTTATTGCTGACATGGGATTGAAACGGTGTCAGAGCTTCAGTCGCGCTCTTGAGAGGTTGCTATGGCTTCAGTTGTCCACCAGATGTCACCATCACTGAAGCGTTGAAGCTTTGAATCTTTTTCAACACAATTGCTAGGAAAGCCTCAAGGTGCGTGTCCACAGGGGCGATTTTAAACGCGTGTAGACGCGCCGCTTCCCAGTATTGCACGCTTGGTGGGCTGCCACAAGAGGATGATTGACAGGCGCTCTCCTTTAAACAACACATTTTTGCGAGCGTTCGCGAGCGTTCCCGAGGCGGCGAGTCGAGCCCGGCGCCTCTGATCAGCATAAAGTAGATTCGACTTCAACTTTAGGCAAATGAAGAGCGGCCAACTCGCGCGCCGTCTCTCGACATTCGCCGCGACGCTACCAGAATGCATTGCACAGCTTTTCACATAGACAATGAATGGGACGCGGGGAAACACCGCTGCCTGTGGACACGCACCATCAGTGCTTCATAAGGCTTCACTTGCCCACCACTAGCATTACCTCTAGACAACCGTGAAGCACGTGGGCGGCCACGCTATCACGCCACACGGACTGCTCCGCCACGCCAGGCTGCAGCCACCACCACCGGAATCATCCAACAGAGAGAGAGAGAGGAAGAGGTGTGGTCGGGCACCTGCCTATATAGGTGCGCATGGTGCCGCCCAGCGAACAGCACAGTGAGACCCCGTCGCAGTGCCGTACAGAGGCATGGCGGGCCACTACATCTTCCGGTCACATTTGTTTGAGTAATACTAGTGGTGGGCAAGTGAAACCTGATGAAGCACTGAGGCTTTCCTAGCAATTGTGTTGAAAAAGATTCAAAGCTTCAACGCTTCAGTGATGGTGACATCTGGTGGACAACTGAAGCCATAGCAACCTCTCAAGAGCGCGACTGAAGCTCTGACACCGTTTCAATCCCATGTCAGCAATAAAAGTTTAGAAAAGACTGTGTGGTCATTTAGGCCTACGTGTTTTGTTCATTCATACTCGCCCATACTTTAAATCATCCCAGATTAAGCCAACGGATAAATCTAAATGATATGAAGGGTTAAATGTTGGTTAAGGGTTTATTTATTTGATCATGGTATGTGAACTCAGAAAGATCGTTTTTGTATTAAGTGTTTTACACCAGAGTCCAGATAATAGTTTGTCATAGGAGAAGTTGTATGGTCGAGGAGGAATGTTTATGCACAGAACAGACAGGTTTTTGGCAAAATAATTTTTTTTGCCAGAATTTTTTCCACTGTGGCAGGCTTCAGTCTGCTCCTCTTCTGGCTCACGACGCATGAACGCTACGAGCCAATGAAACGCACTGACACACACTGTGAGCCTGGCACACTATGAGCCAATGAAACGCTTCGAAACATTTCGAAGCAATGAAGCACTTTAGTGCTTCGGTCAGGTGACGCAGGTGTTTGCAATATGGGCAAGAGGAAGAGATACTAAAACAGTGACGAATATAATCAAGGAAGCAGTTAGAAATGTAGAAGAGTGGTCATACAACTGGGGCTTTAAACTCTCTGTAAGTAAATCATGTTTTATGACACTAACTAATAAGAAAAAATGAGATGCACCTAATATTCAACTATATGGGGAAAGCATGGAAAAAGTAGAAAAATTCAAATATCTTGGGATCTGGATAGACCAAAAGGGCACATGGAGAACACAGGTGGAAAATGTAGAAATCAAATGCAAGAAAGTTATTAATCTAATGAGGGCAATAGCTGGGAAAGACTGGGGAGCAGACAAACAGACAAGCTGTGACCCAGGACTGTTGGGAATATGCAACTTATCAGGGTGGAGGATTTGGATGGATAGCAAAAGCTAAAGCAGAAGAGTATAGGGTCAGTAATATAACAGTCATTTCTAACCCCATAAGTAACATTCCAATCTGGTTATATCCTGAAATAGAGGTAGATTTTAATTTAATAGAGATGAGGAGAGAATGGGAAGAGGGTGAGATAGCATACAAGGCAAGTAATTATATAAGAGATAAACACTATGGCTATTTAGATATATACACAGATGGTTCTAAGGACGATGTAGGAATCAAAGGGAACGAGGGAGCAGACAAAAATGCCAAAATAGCAACAAAAATGGATAATATAATAGATATACCTTTTGGGAAAGCAGAAGTTAAAGCAATATTAAAGAAAGAAGTAATGAAAAAGTGGCAAGATAGATGGGACAGAGAAATCACTGGAAGAAATTATTATAATATTCAAAAAAATGTAAGTGCGCATGGTGTTAAAAGAAAAAACAGAAGGGAGGAAACAGTACTTACAAGAATGAGAATAGGACATACAGGACTAAATAAAACCTTATTTTTAATAGGGAAAAGTGGAACGGATGGGTGTGAATGTGGAAAAACAGAAAGTGTGGAACATGTATTGATGGAGTGTGAGAGATACACGGAGGAGAGAACAAGGTTGGCTGATCAACTGCAGAGAGCAGGAAGAGTGTGGAGTCTGGGTGGCATACTGGGAACCGCAGGAGAGGGGGTACCTCTCGCACAAAAGGCAGTGATTGAATATTTAAAGAAGACAGGATTATTTAAAATAATTTAGTATTTATATAGCTTAACCCCCCCCCCCCCCTTTAGTCATCCACTCATATATTTATCTGTTTATTTATTTATTTATTTATTTATTTATTTTTCCTTTTAAAAGCCCATAGAAAGACATGAATACTGTCATGTTACATACTCCGATACAGTTGGTGGCGGTATGTACCAAGAAAACGGTTGCAACCCGCCAATAAACAAAAAGAAGAAGAAGAAGAAGACGCCGGTGTTTGATACAAGCTCCGACACAGTGGTTCGAACCACTCCGCTTCAGGAAGAGCGACACAAGCTCCAAAGCCTCGGTATCATTTGCCCATCATTAAGTAATACATGTTGCTTCCCTCGAGCCGGGGTCATAACATATTGGGGACTCGTCCAGAATAACATTTTTTTTCTTTCCTTTCTCCCCTAGACTGTGTAATTCTTTAGTTTTGGTGGTGTTGGGCAGTGTGGCTGTGAGCAGCTGTATTCTTCTCATGGCGAGCGAGTATAATATCCGAGTGTTTTGATTTTAAAGTTGTGGGTGATCTCCCTGGTTAGTTAGGGAATGTGCCAGCTGGGCAGAGCAATCTCTCCTTCCATCGGTATATTATTTGTTATTTTGCCTTTTTTATTTTTCGAGGCAATCCTGGGTGGAGGCATGTTTCTCTGGTGTGGGTGAGCATTTCAGGGCCTTGGTCATATGGCTGAGGTTTACTGAGGTTTTGCTTTAAAGAAGCCTCGAGCCTGGCACGTCTCAGAAAGTAGTTAGGTTTAGTTAGGCAGGTACCCATGGGCTTGCTTGGATGATCATTTGCACTCGGAGGTTTGCTCAATTTGCTCACTAGTGATTCACTTGTAAAATTAGGTGAGGTAGTTATTGCTTTATGGGGGACAATTGTGGTAACGTGTCTAGGATCCTAACTTTGTATTTTGGCGCAGCTCTTGAATTTGTCAAGTGGTGGTGTGTAAATTGACCTTATTGGCTAGTTCTCCCTGAGTTTGTTGTGCCTTAGTTCTTGATTACCGGCAGGTTCCATTTTGGTAATGGTTTTTGTATGGGTAATATCGTGTGCTACCTTTGTAGCTTGATGGGGGGTTTCTAGGCCTATTTTTGTAATTATGGTTTCTAGAGCCCTTAAGTAGAGACCATTTGTGACTAGTTGCTTGTGGTATTGTACACTGTTGGGTGCACTGTGCGTACTGGTTTCATTTGAATCCTTGTGTAAAGCAATTGGTTTATAGTTTTGATTGTTTTGGCTTGTTTGTTTTTTTTCCTTCTCTCTAATGATTTAGGAAAGTTATCTAGTATGGCGGCACTCGATGACTTTATTAGTGCACCATCGGAGGAGTTGCTTTGTCAACTCACTAAAGAACAGCTCCTTAGTCTTGCTAGTTATTATGACATTGAGATTAGGCTACTAGTATTGATAAACGCCTTAAAGATAGTATAAGAGATGCACTTAAGACTATTCTGGCAGAAAAAAGTCCTTAAGCCATCGTCTTCACCAGCATATCAAAAATCTGTACCTCCTCAAATATCAGAGGCTGAAATTGAGTTGCGGTTAAAAGAGTTGGCTTTTCAAGAATTGCAACTAGAGGATAACCAAAAAGAGCGTCTCCTTAAAGAAAAGCAAATGTATTTAGAGCACGAGCATTTCCTTAAAGAACTTGAACTTAAACATGCTGCTCTGAGCTCATCTAGTGCTGCGTCTTCTCAGTTTGATGTAGTGAGAAACATTAGATGAGTACCTCCATTTGCTGAGAAAAATGTTGAAAAGTATTTTCCTCACTTTGAACGTGTGGCTATCGTTTCAAAGTGGCCAACACATGCCTGGACATTGCTTTTGCAAAGTGTTTTGGTGGGGAGAGCACAGGAAGCTTACTCTGCTTTAAGCATTGAGGATAGCAAGGACTAGTGTTGTCACGATACCAACATTTTGGCTTGGCTTGGAACTTTATGCAAATGAGGAGCGGCCAACTCGCGCGCCGTCTCTCGACATTCGCCGCGACGCTACCAGAATGCATTGCACGGCTTTTCACATAGACAATGAATGGGACGCGGGGAAGCACCGCTGCCTGTGGACACGCACCTTCAGAAGGTTTGCAAGTTGAACCAACTGCGAACCAGCACGGGCACCGGCCCGGTTCTTGAACTAGGTTCGCGTTGGTGGAAAAGGGGTAACACGACCATATCACGTGACCCAAAACATCGCGGGAACAAGTTTTTAAGAGCCGCTTCTTGCAGCGCTTGGCAGCGCGGTCTACGGTGGCTGCAACCGGCTTGCCCACACCTCCGCTACAGCGGAATGGTTCTCATTGGTTAATAGTTCAATGACGTGTGTTCAGTTCCGCACTCGACGGCCACCTTGTGGTGAAATGATTTGCCTTTTTATTTTGGTCACTTTGATCTCATGGCTTGATCTAAAGTTCTGTGCATTGTGCTGTGAGTAGGCCTATTTATATGATGTGAGGTCTGGTTAATACAAACATGGAATGATAATACAAATATACTGGGGGAAAAAAAAGTGCCTTCCACGTGGCGTTTGGCTACGGTCTCTTTTAGAGTCCACCCCTCAGACACCTGCAGCTCTCGTCGGGCGTGATAAGTCAAGCCAAGACCATCCTGAACAAGCCTAGGGTGCAGTCGAATAGTCAAAAAATAAGGTCCTAACTCCTATTCCTTGACCTCTGGGGAAAACGTCACGGGGTTAAGGAAAGGCGATAGGAGAACTCAAAAGGATTTAGGAAAAGTCGACCGCGGTGCTCAGAGAATCCGACCGGACTTTCACTAAGCTACGTCATAACGCGGCCGCTGATGATTGACAGCTGATGATCGGCACCAGCGATTGACGTGCGTCTGCGCAGGAGAAACTACAATAATGGACTACAAAAAACACGTCGTCCACTTCTCCACATATTAAGCTTGTTCAGGATGGTCTTGGCTTGGCTTGACTTGACTTATCACGCCGACGAGAGCTGCAGGTGTCTGAGGGGCGGGCTCTAAAAGAGACCGTAGCCAAACGCCGTCAAGTCGGACAACAAAGTCAACGTGACTATTGTGCTCAAGCAATAGAACACAGCAGCAAACAAAAGAGGATATGTTATATATCTACACACGCGCACACACACACGTAAGGCGGAATGTGGAAGGCATTCTTTTTTTCAGTATAGTTGTATTATCATTCTGTTTGTATTAACCAGACCTCACAGATATAGACCTACTTACAGCACAATGCACAGAACTTTAGATCAAGCTATGACATCAAAGCGACCAAAATAAAAAGGCAAATCATTTCACCACGTGGTGAAATGATTTGCCTTTTTATTTTGGTCGCCAATTTATTTTGGTCGTCAAGTGCGGACCTGAACACACGTCATTGAACTTTTAACCAATGAGAACCATTCCGCTGTAGTGGAGGTGTGGACAAGCCGGTTGCAGCCGCCGTAGACCGCGCTGCAAGAAGCGGCTCTTATCTGTGGTTTGTTTGATGAATCTATAACATTTATTTTTTCATTGTTTATATTGTCAAATGTTTTGGTTAAATGTACAAAAGTTAATTGAAATCAAAACTGGACATTCACTAGAACTACATGAAAAGGACATTTTGTTTTACTTTGAAAATAACAAAATGGAAAATGATTTTATTTTTTTTGTACAACTAAATTTCCCATACATAAAAAGAAATGGGGTGCAGTCGAATAGTCAAAGAATAAGGTCCTAACTCCTATTCCTAACTCCTATTCCTTGACCTCTGGGGAAAACGTCACGGGGTTAAGGAAAGGCGATAGGAGAACACAAAAGGACTTAGGAAAAGTCGACGGCGGTGCTCAGAGAATCCGACCGGACTTTTACTTATGCCTGCCACACACATAAAGATTTTATAAATCTCAACCGATTTTTTATCTGTGAGAGACCCCACACATGAAGATAAAAAATCTGTGATTTAACAGTTTTGATCGTATTGTGTGTGGTGTCCTGCGATATTCCAAACACAGCACACCACACACATAAAGATTTGTCTTCTGACGCACTAGAATCTTGTCCCTCAAGCAAGAAATCTCGCGTGAACAAACGTGATCAAACGTGATCTGACGTAGTACTCTGACTGACCTGTGGGGGCAGTCACACCAAAAATAGTCATTGAACTAACTACAAGAAGAAGTGAAGAAGAGCGAGTGTAAACCGGTGTAAACTAATGGAGGACCAGCTGGATACCGACTGCATGATGGTGGTTTTGGGATTAATTAATTAATTAAATATTGTACAAACACTCGTGTGTTTGCCAATGTTCGACAAGTTGATCCTCCATATCTGAGGTCCACCTAACTTTAACTGTCTTCGCCATATTGCTGATAACCAGGGATATCGTAGCCATGGAGATAGCTCGTTATAATTCCGTGTTCAGTCAGCTCGCTCTTTATTGGTTAAATTCAATATTACGTCACGTTGGGGACTCCCGATTGTCGGCTTCCCCCCCACACAAGACGATTTGACACCACAACGTTCTCCGCCGACAATCGTAAATATTGAACATGTTTAATATTTACGATTATCGGCGCCGACTGATTTCGGAGCCGATTGTCGGCCGAATTTCACTCTTAACACACCACACACTACAAGAGAATCTTATAAACGTCATAACGCGGCCGCTGATGATTGACAGCTGATGATCGGCACCAGCGATTGACGTGCGTCTGCGCAGGAGAAACTACAATAATGGACTACAAAAAACACGTCGTCCACTTCTCCACATATTAAGCTTGTTCAGGATGGTCTTGGCTTGGCTTGACTTGACTTATCACGCCGACGAGAGCTGCAGGTGTCTGAGGGGCGGGCTCTAAAAGAGACCGTAGCCAAACGCCGTCAAGTCGGACAACAAAGTCAACGTGACTATTGTGCTCAAGCAATAGAACACAGCAGCAAACAAAAGAGGATATGTTATATATCTACACACGCGCACACACACACGTAAGGCGGAATGTGGAAGGCATTCTTTTTTTCAGTATAGTTGTATTATCATTCTGTTTGTATTAACCAGACCTCACAGATATAGACCTACTTACAGCACAATGCACAGAACTTTAGATCAAGCTATGACATCAAAGCGACCAAAATAAAAAGGCAAATCATTTCACCACGTGGTGAAATGATTTGCCTTTTTATTTTGGTCGCCAATTTATTTTGGTCGTCAAGTGCGGACCTGAACACACGTCATTGAACTTTTAACCAATGAGAACCATTCCGCTGTAGTGGAGGTGTGGACAAGCCGGTTGCAGCCGCCGTAGACCGCGCTGCAAGAAGCGGCTCTTATCTGTGGTTTGTTTGATGAATCTATAACATTTATTTTTTCATTGTTTATATTGTCAAATGTTTTGGTTAAATGTACAAAAGTTAATTGAAATCAAAACTGGACATTCACTAGAACTACATGAAAAGGACATTTTGTTTTACTTTGAAAATAACAAAATGGAAAATGATTTTATTTTTTTTGTACAACTAAATTTCCCATACATAAAAAGAAATGGGGTGCAGTCGAATAGTCAAAGAATAAGGTCCTAACTCCTATTCCTAACTCCTATTCCTTGACCTCTGGGGAAAACGTCACGGGGTTAAGGAAAGGCGATAGGAGAACACAAAAGGACTTAGGAAAAGTCGACGGCGGTGCTCAGAGAATCCGACCGGACTTTTACTTATGCCTGCCACACACATAAAGATTTTATAAATCTCAACCGATTTTTTATCTGTGAGAGACCCCACACATGAAGATAAAAAATCTGTGATTTAACAGTTTTGATCGTATTGTGTGTGGTGTCCTGCGATATTCCAAACACAGCACACCACACACATAAAGATTTGTCTTCTGACGCACTAGAATCTTGTCCCTCAAGCAAGAAATCTCGCGTGAACAAACGTGATCAAACGTGATCTGACGTAGTACTCTGACTGACCTGTGGGGGCAGTCACACCAAAAATAGTCATTGAACTAACTACAAGAAGAAGTGAAGAAGAGCGAGTGTAAACCGGTGTAAACTAATGGAGGACCAGCTGGATACCGACTGCATGATGGTGGTTTTGGGATTAATTAATTAATTAAATATTGTACAAACACTCGTGTGTTTGCCAATGTTCGACAAGTTGATCCTCCATATCTGAGGTCCACCTAACTTTAACTGTCTTCGCCATATTGCTGATAACCAGGGATATCGTAGCCATGGAGATAGCTCGTTATAATTCCGTGTTCAGTCAGCTCGCTCTTTATTGGTTAAATTCAATATTACGTCACGTTGGGGACTCCCGATTGTCGGCTTCCCCCCCACACAAGACGATTTGACACCACAACGTTCTCCGCCGACAATCGTAAATATTGAACATGTTTAATATTTACGATTATCGGCGCCGACTGATTTCGGAGCCGATTGTCGGCCGAATTTCACTCTTAACACACCACACACTACAAGAGAATCTTATAAAATAATCTTAAAAGCTTAAGATAATCGGGCGATGTCTGTCCGTGGTCGGAAGGGGGAAAATCGGGGCAAAATCAACCCGATTATCTTTATGTGTGTGGCAGGCATAAACTATGTCATTATAACGCGGCCGGAAACTACAATAATGGACTACAAAAAGCGCATCGTCCACTTCTCCACATGTTGGTTTTATAAACAGCTGGTTCACTGACCGGCTTCAGGTCCAGCAGCTCCTCCTTCCTGTTTGACCGTTTGCTGTATTTACATTTCATTTGTGGTTTTAGTTTCGTTTTTGTCAAACATTTGTAACATGATTGAAATAAATAAAAATATGATTAAATTATCACTGTCCACACACATTTATCAACACAATTCCAATTACTATATGTCTGCATGAAAGTTAATGTTACATATGCAAATACACATCGTTTGTTTTCATGAACGGCAGAGGTGTGCAGCACTTTAAATGTTGCTCTCGCAAAGAATTGTGGGTCGGCGTAATCTCCTTTCCTTTCGTATAGGAAGGTCTGTTGCATCCTATGCTAAAGGAGCTCTGAAAGGAAGCATTGGAGCTCCTTTCCTTTGCATTATCATGGCGGCCACTTGTTTACTTCCGAGTCACTTCTTCAGTTAGGAACCTTCCGAAGCAAAAAAGACTGTTCGACTGCACCCATGGACTAACAGCAAACCAAATTTTACACTTTTTTTGCAGGAACTTTATCAATACAGCACCGACATCAATGCACTTCAATTACCAAAGGCTTTAAAAACAATTTTGCATACGTTTTTATTTAATTAATATGTTTGTTTTTTCTCTTTCTCTCTCTTTGTATATTTATACCTTTATTTATTTTCTCTCTTCCCCTGGCTCGACAGTTTTTGATATGTATAATAATTATTAATAAAGTTTAAAAGTGCAAATGCATGCGATCCGGAAAAAAAACAAAACAAAACATCAAGTCGAATTCCCCTAGTGTTAATAGGGGTCGGCCGCTTTTCACCCAAGATGCACCTGTCCAACTGAACTATCTAAGGGAGACCAACAAGTTTTCTTATTTTTCGGTTGTAAACACTGGGCTGGAAGCTCGCAGTAATCATATGAATTGTATATTAGGAAAAAGTATTGGGAATTAGTGTACTGTGTTTTGAGTCTCAGGTACTAGGTCCGGGAGAGTAGTTGCGGGGGTGCCGGCCGACGGCCTGGTCAGGTCCGGTATACGGTTCTTTTGCTCTGCTTCTTCCTGGCTGGTGTGCCAGGG
Organism: Eutrigla gurnardus; assembly: GCF_963514095.1. Classification (NCBI taxonomy): domain Eukaryota; kingdom Metazoa; phylum Chordata; class Actinopteri; order Perciformes; family Triglidae; genus Eutrigla; species Eutrigla gurnardus. The sequence goes on along the minus strand of NW_028155446.1, from coordinate 1,320 downwards.
ATTAGTAAGATTTGTTTGTTTTCAGTTTTTTTTTTTTTTTTAGGTTGTGTGGTCGCTGCAGCTGAAAAACAGGCTCGGAGGGAGGTTGTGTAGTGGCCTATGGCTACGGGAAAGGGGGGTAGGGACGAGGGAGGTGGCTGGAAGCTAGTAAGTAAAGGAAGTCAGAAGAGAGAAGCATCGAGTGAAAGACCAGAATCAGCTGAAACAAATGAAGAGAAAAAGTTAATGAAAATGAGTTCTGAAGAGTATGTTGTGCTGTTTCGAGTCAAAGATGAGGCAGGGAGAAGGAGGATTTAAAGCTTTAAACCCTCTGAGAGTTACTACTGCTTTGGATAGCCAGATGGGTAAGGGAGCTCAAGCCAAAATACTGTCAAATGGGTTGCTAAGAGTTTGTTGTAAAGATAAAAAACAATATGATAACACCAAGGAGATCGGGAAGTTGGTAGTAAAAGTTGAGATTGTTGTACCCAGAGACAGGCAAGCTATTAAAGGAGTCATTTTATGGTCATTTATGGAGTGTATGCCGGATTATCAAATAAGGAAATCTTAGACAATGTTAAGGGTGCTCAAGTGACTAACGTTATGAGGTTCAAGCATAAGGAAGGGAGCAATGGGGAATCACAAGTTCTGCTTACATTTGAAGGTGATGTTATACCAGGGAAAGTATTTCTTGGAAGTATGGCATACCAGGTAAGGGAGTATAAAAGACCACCCTTGCGATGTTATAATTGTCAGAAGTTTGGACATGTGGCGGGCTCTTGTCGGGCTAAACGTAAATGTGGGAAATGTGGCGAGGATCATGAATATCAAGCGTGTAAAGCAGAGGTTCACTTCTTCAGTTGGGAACCTTCCTAAGCAAAATAGACTGCACCCCCACTGTCTGAATTTAGTATGCAGTTCATCTTCTGCTTGTTTTGGTTTACTGTGTAGAGCCAGGTTGAAGGCTCATCTTCGCCACCTACTGGACTGGCTTTAGAATACATTTACGTTTACATATAGGGCATTTAGTGGACGCTTTTATTCAACGTCCAACGCAACTTACATTACGTACTACATTTGTTGGAAGAAAGTGCAACAGTATAATATCACCATGAGTACAGTAAGGATTTCACAAGAACAAGTGTCAAGCACGCCCAATTGCTAAGTTTACCCGTAGTTGGTAGGCTACAACAGAGGAAACTACTAAAGTACAAAGTGCAAAATACTAAAGTAAGTGCCAATACATACAAAGCTTGGCAGTAAAAATTATTTGCTAAATCTGGAGGATTTAATACTTAAAATAATTAATAATTAATAACTAATAATTAATTAAAAAAAATA